>NC_079227.1:3694047-3986547 GCF_029633865.1 Lampris incognitus
GCACTCCATTATCACAGCTCCCACAACACTGTAAACCACATCAGTCTTATGGTAACGTAACTGTCAATGCTCAACACTTTTTAAATGGAGGGCTTAATCCAGCTCCGTTCTAATCAAAATAATTTTGTTTACTGGTTTAAAACAAATATCCCAAAGAATAATAAATGAAACATCTTAGATTATTTGTCGACTGCATACTAAAGACTTCCTGCAACCCAGCCACTGAAGATGCACAAGCTAGTGCATTCTTAGTGCCAGTCCCAAGCCTGGATAAATGGGGAGAGTTGTGTCAGAAAGGGCATCCAGCGTAAAACCTTTGCCAAATCAAATGGTGACCAAGTGCTGAAGACAGTCACAGAGGCCATCTCCAAAGCTGTGGCCAACAACAAGCAAGCCTGCGGACAGAGGAACATTGCCTTTGTCAGGGTTGTTCAGCAGCAGCCTCAGTCACAGCCCTGATCAGCAGCAGCCTCCTCTCCTCTACGTCAGACTGGGAGCTGCTAGTTGACTTGGGGGGGGGCAGTTCAGGTTCCCAGACCACATTATGAAAACTTTGTTGAGGCCAGACAAGGTGCTATCATCAGCCTCTTCAAAGCAGGTGCTCTCTATAGAGCTGAAGTTCCCTGGGAGGACCAGATGGAAGAGGCAAGTGAGCAGAAGCGGTTCAAGTACCAAAAGCTGGTGGATTAGTGCCAGAAGAGAGGTTGGATGGTGCGTGGTGAGCCTATTGAAGTGGGGTGTAGAGGCTTTGCTGGCCGCTCGCTGGGCAAGCTCTACACTCTACTTGGCATCAGAGGGGCTGCAAAAAGCAAAGCCATCAAGTCTGCCATGGAGGCTGCAGAGAGGGCCTTCACATGGCTTTGGATAAGAAGAGGTGATTTGTGGGCTGAATGCTGCTGGAACACAAGCCAGGCTCTGATAAACCCTGGTTGAGTTGCGTGAGCGAGGATGTATGATGTTGAAAAAACCTGAAACACCCGAAGACCCCAGGAAACATCACTGATGATGTGTCCCAGTGCATCCTAGGATGTATCTTCAAATCATGCGGATCATAAATCAGATTTCCATACCGGATTGGTCAAGGCCTGGGTTACTAACGACTGCCACGGGTACTGTTGACCAGCAGGGTGCCGGAGGAAACTACGCTACTGTTGGGTGAAGGAGAAGGAGAGGGGGAAGGCATGTCCAGAGGCAGCGGAAGAGGAGGAAGGGTAGGAGTGTGGAGGTGAGAGTCGAAACTCTGAATCTTGGTACTTTGACTGGTAAAGGGAGAGAGCTGGCTGAAATGATGGAGAAAAGAAAGGTTGGTATACTGTGTGTGCAAGAGACCAGGTGGAAGAGGAGTAAGGCCAGGAGCATTAGAGGAGGGTTCAAACTCTTCTACCATGGTGCGAATGGGAGGAGAAATGGGGTAGGGGTAATTCTGAGGAAGAGTATGTCAAGAGTGTGCTGGAGGTGAAGAGAGTGTCAGACAGAGTGATGAGTATGAAGCTGGAAATCGAAGGTGTATTGCTGAATGTTATCAGTGCATATGCCCCGCAAGTTGGGTGTGAGATGGAAAAGAAAGAAGAATTCTGGAGTGAGTTGGATGAAGTGGTGGACAGTGTATGTACCCAAGGAGGAGAGAGTGGTGATTGCAGCGGACTTCAATGGGCATGCTGGTGAAGGGAACAGAGGTGATGAGGAGGTGATGGGTAGGTATGGTGTCAAGGAGAGAAATGTGGAAGGACAGATGGTGGTGGATTTTGCGAAAAAGATGTAAATGGCTGTGGTGAATACATTTTTCAAGAAGAGGGAGGAACACAGGGTGATGTATAAGAGTGGAGGAAAATGCACGCAGGTGGACTATATCTTATGTAGAAGGCGCGATCTAAAAGGGATGGGAGAATGAATCCCACAGTACTTCTAGGCAAGACACCCCATGTAGCATTCAAGTGCTAGGATTGGCCAGGCACCCCCCCCCCATTCACAGCCTGGGTTGGTTAAGGTCAGCTTTAGGGCGGAGTTAGGGTTAAGGTTAGCTAATCAGAGGCAGAGTAGGGGCAGGTCTTCCTAGAATCCTAGCGCCTGGATGCTACGCAGGCATGTCCTGCCTAGAAGTGCCGTGGGATCCATAATAACGCATTGGAGGCTGCAAGGTGGTGACAGGGGAGAATGTAGCTAGGCAGCATTGGGTGGTGGTCTGTAGGATGACTTTGGAGACCAGGAAGCAGAAGAGAGTGAAGGCAGAGCCAAGGATCAAATGGTGGAAGTTGAAGAAGGAAGACAGTGGTGAGGTGTGTGGTTGGAATGACAGATGGGTTCAAGGTGGAGGTGGGATTACACCAAGGATCAGCTCTGAGCCCTTTCTTGTTTGCAATGGTGATGGACAGGTTGACGGACAAGATCAGGCAGGAGTCTCCATGGACGATGACGTTCGGGGATGACATTGTGATCTGTAGCGAGAGTAGGGTGCAGGTTGAGGAGAGCCTGGAGAGGTGGAGGTATGCACTGGAGAGAAGAGGAATGAAAGTCAGTAGGAGCAAGACAGAATACCTATGCCAGAATAAGAGGGAGGACAGTGGAATGGTCAGGATGCAAGGAGCGGAGGTGACGAAGGAGTATGAGTTTAAATACTTGGGGTCATCTGTCCAAAGTAACGGGGAGTGTAGAAGACAGGTGAAGAAGAGAGTGCAGGCAGGGTGGAGTGGGTGGAGAAGAGTGTCAGGGGAGATGTGTGACAGAAGGGTACCAGCAAGAGTCAAAGGGAAGGTTTACAAGATGGTTGTGAGACCAGCTATGTTATATGGTTTAGAGACAGTGGCACTGATGAAAAGACAGGAGGTGGAGCTGGAGGTGGCTGAGTTGAAGATGATAAGATTTTCATTGGGAGTGATGAAGAAGGACAGGATTAGGAACGAGTATATTAGAGGGACAGCTCAGGTTGGACGGTTTGGAGACAAAGCAAGAGAGGCAAAATTGAGATGGTTTGGACATGTGTGGAGGAGAGATGCTGGGTATATTGGGAGAAGGATGCTGAATATGGAGCTGCCAGGGAAGAGGAGAAGGGGAAGGCCAAAGAGGAGGTTTATGGATGTGGTGAGGAAGGACATGTAAGTGGCTGGTGTGACAGAGGAAGATGCAGAGGACAGGAAGAGATGGAAATGGATGATCCGCTGTGGCGACCCCTAACGGGAGCAGCCGAAAGTAGTAGTAGTAGTAGTAGATTCTAAAGACTGCCTGTGGGCCTCCTGCAGGTGTGGTTCAAGACGGTGCTGCAGACAGGAATCACATGACAAGATGGACAGACAGCATAGAAGACAGCAGCAGGCTGAGGCCGTCCAATAGGAAAGCACACACAGCTCAACATCTCCACATGAAAGCTGGAATGATGAAGCGTCTGTTTTGGTGCTGAAAGGCATTAGGTTAACTTATAACTGCTCAGTTTACAGAAATGTCTCTTGAGCTCATGCCAGCAGTCATTTCTGAAAGCTTTTACAACATCTTGATTTTTTAACGAGACAAATATTCTTTTGCATTGAGGTGCTGATTTAAAGACCACATGCAGTAAATGAGGAGGGCACATGTTAATGGTAATGAGGAAAACATGAGGAAGAGACAGATAGATAGATAGATAGATAGATAGATAGATAGATAGATAGATAGATAGATAGATAGATAGATAGATAGATAGATAGATAGATAGATAGATGAGTGTGTTTAGAAAGCTGGAGAGCTACAGTTCATTAAAACAGTTGAATCTTCCTCATGGCAAAACCCTCACAGAAATGTTAAAGGACACAACAAGTATGTCAGGTTATCTACCTGTCTGTCTGCCCATATCGAAGTTATCTACCTGTCTGCCTGTCCATATCTAGGTTATCTAACTGTCTGTCTGTCCATGTCTAGGTTATCTACCCGTCTGTCTGTCCATATCGCGGTTATCTACCTGTCTGTCTGTCCATGTCCAGGTTATCTACCTGTCTGTCTGTCTGTCTGTCTGTCTGTCCATATCTAGGTTATCTACCCGTCTGTCTGTCCATGTCTAGGTTTTCTACCTGTCTGTCTGTCCATATCTAGGTTATCTACCCGTCTGTCTGTCCATGTCTAGGTTTTCTACCTGTCTGTCTGTCCATATCTAGGTTATCTATTGTAGCCATCTAACTGAATGTGAGGGAAATCACATTAGACGTCTTTTAACAGATAACCTTGTCCAGGTTGTGAGAAAAGGGAGCATGGAGAGAAGACAGAGATGGAGAGAGATGGAGACAGAGAGAGAGATGGCGAGAGAGTGATGGATAGAGAGATGGAAAGAGATGGAGAGAGAGAGATGGTGGGGGTTATTACAGGTGAGACACTGGATGAGAGAGAGCACTAAAACTCATTTTGCCATCCTTTGTCTGTCTTCTCATGTCCTGGAGAGAGCGGGCCTTGAAAGAGAGCAACATGAATTAAAACCCCATTAGGAAAGCAGGTAGACAGGATGGATGCAGAGCCAATCATTCAGCAAAAACACATTAGCTGAGATGCTGTGTGGAGATGGAAGAGAAAAGATGTGGAAATAATGACGAACTGCAACAAGGCAACATCATTAGAGTAGCATGGTACATTAAACCTTCTTGAACCTTGTAACTGAAAAGACACTTCAACATGTGAGTAATCAGAGGGACATACATTGATGACAGTGACGCTAACGTTGAAGTTTGTGATCTACGTCAGTGAAGAAATGACAAATGGCTCGAGGATTCAGAATAAGAATCTATCTGCCATTCTGTTTTCACAAACAAGGGATTTTTGGGCGGTCCGTTGCTCACGTGGGCAAACAAAGTATAGAGAATAAAAATAGGCTGCTAAATAAAAAAAGAATAACAGTGCATGTCACGCAAAAATAAATTTACAGATCTATAAATACTAGTGCAGTGTGTGCAATGTATAAATACAAATGTTAGTGTAGTTTGGCGACGGGTGTGGGTACAAGTCCATGAATACTGGGATGGCATCCAGCACTTTACTGGTGCTCCCATCCATAGGGTTACTGGTCGTGTCAGGAAGGGCATCCGACATTAAACTTTACCAAATCATTATACGGACTGATAAGACCAGGGTGTAGCACAAAATTCTGGGCCCTATACATAAGCAGTCTCTGTGGGCCTCTTTTGTCTCTCATGCATCACTTTTTTGAGTTCTAGCATACTGTATATTGTGTTTCATGTTAAGCTAGGTAATGTTCAGAGATATAATTTCATATGACATTGTAGCTATGATGCTGATAAATGTGTGATACTGCGTGTGTTACAGTGCTAGCTAGCTAGCTAATGCCTGCTGTGTTCAGGTAGTAGGAGTTAAAAGTTAGCTAGCTAGCTGCTACCCAGCTGTGGTAGGAGTTAGCTAGCCACTTTTTTTTTTTAAAGCTCCTAGCTCACTGAAGTTTTGGAAGGAATTACTCAACAGTTGCTCGTTTCCACGGGAAGGAGATAGTCGTTACACCAGCTTCCTTCAAACTCGTGTCGGCTGCTCTCGCTATTTTACACGCTGAAGCCTCGCATGGATTGCATCACCCTCAGGACGCGTAGGGAGAATGCTTTCAGTTGCTTGGCTGCAGGCGCCCGGGTGGCCCAGAGGGGTCGCTGGAGAACGATGAGTCCCCGAACATTACACCGATCTACACCCACTATCCCTCGGGTAAGGGTGGCCTAATGAATGCCTTACCCCGTGGACGCTCTGGCCGGGACCGGTTACGGCGAGTCTGGGATACGAACCTCCCAGCCACATGACGAGCGGACTGCAGGAACGGCGGGTTATTCCGCTCAGCCACCAGAGCGGGGAGCCAGTTTTAACTGAAGTTATGACAGGGATTAGTTAGAAATACAAATTTGCAAACCAAAACAAACGTTTAATTCCAAGCTTCCCGAGGCCCCCCCCCCCAAATCCCTTCTGGGCCCTGATAGGTCCCCCCCCCTCACTATGACGCCACTGGATAAAACCATACCGGATCGGTCAAGGCCCTGGTTAATAATGACCGCTGTTGGTGCTGTGGCCTCACAGGGTACTGATGGAAACTATAAAATCCGCTGTGGCGACCCCTGAGAAACAGGGAACAAGCCGAAAAAAGCGTATACCCAGCAAACAACAAAACGTCCCCAGCACGTCCCCCAAAGGTCCTCTCCGAACCTCCGGTAAATGTCGTTGTGTAGGGTTTTCATTACGTCCCGGGGACGTTATTGCTGGGACGTTACAGGGATGTTAAGGAAAAGTCGTCTAGACGTCCCTGTGACGTCATTACGGGACGTTCCACAGACGTTTGGGAAAAGTAATATTACTAAGAACAATGATAATAATAAGAATGTTATCATTATTGTCATCATTATCACTACACTATAACAACTATTACTAATAGTAATAATAATATTATTACTAATAATAATGATAATAATATCATTATTGTCATCATTATTACTACACTACAACTATTACTAATTGTAATAATGATATTACTAATAATAATAATGATAATAATAATATCATTATTGTCATCATTATTACTACACTACAACTATTACTAATAGTAATGAAAATAATAATGTGGTGTTTTCTACAAAGCAAAAAAAATACACAGATTCCAGTTAAAATGTTTATCTTTTATTATTTTTAAACAATTAAAAAAAATAATAATGATAATAATAATCTATTTTGGTTTAACAATACTGTTCACTCTCTCTCTCACACACACACACACATACACACACAATGATATGGCAATAAGAACCAGGACTGTGCGGGGAAGGAGAACCACAAAGTCTCACCTCACCTGAACACAAGCAAAGAAGGATGAAACAGAACAACAGAAGGTGAAATTACAAAAGGACACTGTGCTTGTCCGATCTTCTGCATCCTCTGATGTGACTTGCTCCTCCTCCTCAGATACATCCTCCTCCTCCTCCTCACTGCGCTGACCACAGTTACCACTACTAACCCTACACAAATGAAAAAGACGGCACCTTCAAATCATAATCCATTTAAAAGGTGAGCATTAAAGAACCGAGGAAAGAAGAAGCATTAACACCAGGAATAGAACAGAATAGAATAGAAACTTTATTGTCATCGCACATCAAAATACAATGAAACTTTTTTGGCACGATTTCCATCCCAGCAGCATACAAACTTTTAAATAAATATAGAAATATTAATAAGGTAAGAGTGTGAAAGTCTACTCAAGTCTAGAAAGTGCTAGTCAAGCAGCATATTGTTGTGTCTCCATAGCAGCAGAAACAATATTGCATTATTACGGCGGCACGGTGGCGCAGTGGTTAGTGTGGTCACCTCACAGCAAGAAGGTCCTGGGTTCAAGCCTGGTGCAGTCCAACCTTGGGGGTCGTCCCGGGTCAGCCTCTGTGTGGAGTTTGCATGTTCTCCCCGTGTCTGTGTGGGTTTCCTCCGGGGGCTCCGGTTTCCTCCCACAGTCCAAAGACCTGTAGGTCAGGTGACTCGGCCGTACTAAATTGTCCCTAGATGTGTGTGTGTGTGTGTGTGTGGACCCTGTGTGATGGCCTGGTGGCCTGTCTAAGGTATATCCCCGCCTGCTGCCCAATGTCGGCTGGGATAGGCTCCAGCATCCCCACGACCCTGAGAGCAGGATAAGAGGTTCGGTTAGAGATGGGTGAGGAGCTCGGACATCCGGAGGGAGCTCAGAGTAGAGCCGCTGCTCCTTCACGTCAAAAGGAGCCAGTTGAGGTGGTTTGGGCATCTGATTAGGATGCCTCCTGGGCACCTTGGGAGGAGGCCCCGGGGTAGACCCAGAACTCGCTGGAGGGACTACATACCCAATCTGGCCTGGGAATGCCTTGGGATCCCCCAGGAGGAGCTGGAGGGCGTTGCTGGGCAGAGGGACATCTGGAGTGCCCTACTTAGCTTGCTGCCACCGCGACCCGACCCCGGAGAAGCGGCTGGTGATGAATGAATGAATGAAATAATGGATGGATGGATGGATGGATGGTATTATATTATATTAGGTAATTAGTACTGGAAGAAGTACTCAGGTCCTTTACACTGTGCCAATACTGTTAATATTATCAACAAAATTTACTGAAAGTATCTGAACGTAAGGAACAAGTACTCATAGTGCATTAAAATGGTTCCTGTCAGTGTTTTATTATTATGTATGATGTTTTTGGATTAATGCTGACTTAATGTCTATGTTGCACGTTACTGCTTTAGATGTGTAAGGTTGAGCGGATTTGAACTTCTTTATATACTGTTAAGTAGTTTGATGTAGCATGAACATGTTAAATTATGATGCATGCTCAATCAATGCATCATCATCTGGAAGCACAATTTGCTCAGCCAATAAAGGCACAATCCCTCGCTTTATCATGACGTTCACATTTAAAACCAAGACGTTTGGGTTTACATGGTGTTCACTGGACAGGACGGGTATGACAACTTCACTGTCAAGTAACTAGCATCTAAAGCTGTCGCACAAATGTAGTGGAGTAAAAACTATTTGTCTCTGAGATGTAGTAAAGATGGAGTAGAATTGTAAAGCGGAATAAAACGGAAATACACAAGTAAAGTACAAGTACCTCGAAGTTGTACTTCGATACTTGGGTAAATGTAGTTAGTAACACTCCACCACTGCTAACCAGTGAAATTTTGAGTCCAACAAAAGTGGTTTTTATATTGTATTACAGGTTAGGCCCTTGAAAAGGTGTGTGTGTGTGTACAGACGGGTGACAAAAGAAAAACTGTCAAACGGTCTTAGTGAGGTGTTAGGCCACTTTTACACTTCTTTTGTCATTAATGTTTTTTATTTTATTTTCTCCAAAAGACCAACTTTACAGTACAAACAAAACAAAAAACAGAAGCAAGCTTAACAGCGCAGCATGATAGGCCACCCTCCCCCCACACACACACAATACACAACACACCATGATATACAACAAGGCTCTCTTTTACATATCGCCACCTACTGATTCGTAGCAGTAATACACCTGAGAAAGCTACCCCACATTCCAGGGAATTTAGACAACAGAATCTCTCACGTTAGCTATCATCAACTCGTATGAGGCTGTAGCCGTCACGAGTTCGATCCTGTCCTTATAGCACAGTGTGCTTGTATTTTTCCAGTTCCTTAATATAACCCTGGCTGCACTGAGGAAGCCTGCGAGGGCTAACCCAGACTGTACCTTTGTGAGTCCAGCTCGTAGAGCAGATTTGTCTCCGAGAGGGCATAGACGTGGCGAGCTTGGCAAGGGCTGGTCCAACCACCCCTCAGTTACCCTAACCACTCGTGTCCAAAGTGGGGAAACCAGCAGACAATCCCACATGAGGTGTACAAAAGTACCCATAGAGCTTTTACATTCCCAGCATTCATTGCTTTGAATTAGACCAAGCTTTTTAAGTCTGACTGGAGTCCAGTAATACCTATGAATTATTTTATAATGTATACATTTGCTCTCCCTACCCCTTACCGACCAGCCCACATTCTGGACAATACCCTCCCAGACCTCTTTATCAAGCTTAATGTCCAGCTCTCTTTGCCATATTATCCCCAGACTCTCACTTTCACCATACAGAGCATTCACTGCCGTTTTATAAGATGCAGAGGATGATTGTACAATACTGGGAAGCTTCAGGAACCTCTGTAAAACCTTCTCATCCTGTCCTGTATGGTAACCCATAGACTGGACACAGCTCCATAACTGGAGACATTTCCAGAAGTCCCCTTTATCAGTCAGGTTATAATGATCCTTTAGCCCTTGATAGGAGTAAAACACTCCTTCATCAAATCAAATAAATCAGCAATTGTGGCTAATCCCTTACTGTACCCCCCCCCCACAGCATACTGTTTTCTTCCCTATCTTAATCGCAGGTTTCTCCCATAAAGAAGAGTAACCTTGCTTATATTGAGAACATTTTATGAACCTTGCCCCAAACCTCCCGTGAGTGCTGAAGTACTGGACTGACTTCCCCTTCAGGATGTGACTTTGAAGTTTGTGAGACACAGCATCTATAAATCTAAACGAGGAGGTAAGCGATTTCTCTATCTCCATCCACCCCAGATGTGAGCCACTCCCTGACCAGTGTTTACATAGTTTCACCATCTCAAACCAGCCGTACACTTTTGTGGGAGCGTCTGCACTTGTTGCTTCACTCGTTTATTCGGGGTTTTCCTTTGTCACCCATCTGTGTGCTTGAGAAGGGTACCTGCCCAGGTGCTGTCCCACGTTGTGGGGCATGCTTCAGCGTGACAGCAATGAGCGCCTCCACACACCGGGTTCTGGTCTTGGGATATGCCTCGTGGCACGCTCCTGTAAGATAGCATACTGAGATGTAGTATTTTCCAAGTCACTGCGAGTTGGAAGTCAGATCACACAAAAAAGCGAATTTTGACACCCGCTCTAAGAGTGTTGAAGGGATTTTTATAATTGAAAAGTGTGAAGGTTAGACAGATTACCCTTAACCCACTTACTATTTTGTAAATTACTTTGTAAAAACAGAATTTGACTGATTCCAAAGTGGACAATGTAATCTTATAAGATCTTTATATTAAAATATGACATTTGTATCCAGCTACTTTGTGATGATTAAGACAGGACACAAGTGGTAAGAAATCCATACAGGACCGCTTCTCTCTGTTTGAAGCTGGGCTATGTCTTTCTCTTTTGATATGTAGTTTTTCACTGAATGTTTTGACATTGTCCCCTGTCCGAAATGCTAAGTCATGAAACTGTCCATCTTATATTAAATTATAAAGTATAATTTTAAGTGTAAAGCTCCTACTGAATTGGCTCACTCTTTAAGCTTTCAGTGTCTTCAGCACAACCAAGACAAACTGTTACAGTCTACTTTAGGATCGGGTGATATTGGGAATGAGGACAACCTGGCTGTTGGGAGTTCAAATTTAAGATGACCACACAAACTATTTCAGAACAGAGATGGCAGTGTGTGATTTGACATGGAATGACACTTACGGAGCTAGAATTTGTTATTGCTGTTATACAGTACAATCTGAATTTTTCTCTACGAGCACAGACACTGATATGTTTATGTCAAAATTACTTGACGAGTACTTACTTATCATCACTTCATTTAATGACAGCTTACAAAAAGGCCTCTTTCCCTTTCTCCCCTTGTAGCTGTATTTGCCCCAGAGTGAGTTGCTCCCAATTTTCCTTAACATCCTCCTCACACCATCGCCCAGGCTCACTCCAGCTTGCAGGCTCAGGTACCGAATCTGCAGACATCAAAAGATATGTTTCTGTGGTGTGTCATTTGCCAAAATATCAGGAAAGAAATGTCAGTGCACTCACTATTCTCTTCTTAAACAAAGCATCTGACTGGATCTGGAGGCATAAGCTCTCCAGGCTCTCTACAGTTTGGCACGGCTCCGGCAGCATGTCACCAACGTCCTCCTCGGATGTCATCTGTTGTCTGGCCTCCAGCAAGTCCATTATCCTCCTATGGGCATTGCTGAAGTTGGCTTCGATCGTTTCTAATTTAAGCAGCACCCTTCTTTCAAAAGCTTCAAACAACTTAACCACCTCTGTGAAAAGGCGTAGTTACATCGTGTTAATTAATGTCTACAAACAACTATTCAACCATGCATTAATACTTAAATTAAAAACTCTGTTAAGTGTGTATACAGGGTCCCTGTGGGGGTGGAGGGTGACTTGTTCTACAATAATCTGCTGTAAATGTACCTTCTCTGATCTGATGGCTTTCCTCAAGATAGCTGCCTGTAGTGATTACAAACTGATTTTGGTACTTGATATCGGCGAGTACCCAAATGTAAGTACTTGTACGTGGTCTGGAAAAAAGTGTTATCGGTGCATCCCTACTGAACATCAGACTCAAACCAATTAATATGTGGATTTTTCTGGGGGAAAAAAATTAGATAAGGATAGCAAGAAGCAATGTGCCATAACAACAGACAAATGTTAACTTAAAAACTGTTATAAAGGAGAACAAAAAAACAACAACCCTGAGGTGTAGAATAAAAATAAGAAATGACTGGAGCATCTAGCTGTTTTTTGGGAACATTAACAAAGGATTAAAAGGTGTGTGATACCTTACCGTCATTGTTTGCCACTGCCTCCACCTTTGTAGTCTTCTCTTGGCATTCAGTTATGCATGGCTCATTTTCTGCCTTAGTGGTCACCTCCAGGCCTTCAAATTCCCAATCTCCAATCTTTGTTACATGGCAGGTTTCATTGAAAGTGGTGTCGGTTGGCTCCTCTTTGATTTGCTTGGAAGTAAAACAGTTTTCGTCTCTGCTCTCCTCACCGTTTTTGGATGCATCTTTACATTGTGAGTTAGTTTTATTGGGTCGCACAGGCCCCATTTTGGTAGATTTGGCATTGTCATCGGCTGAAGGGGGGCCTACTTCATATTGTGAAGAATCCTCTTTGGGTCTTTTAGTTGATTCAATCCCATTTTGGAGCAAGGGGTTATCCTCCTCAGCTTGTGGAGCTTTCGTTAGAAGGCATTTTGAATTTCTTTTGGTAACTTTGATTGGGATACATTCATTCGTATTTTGTGTAGTATGCTTTTTGGGCCGCCCAGGCCCGTTTCTTATAGATTTGATCCTTTTGTTGACCGATTGCTCCTCCTCCGCTTGCTGACAAAACATTGTAGTCCGTTTTGTCTGTCTTGTAGTTTGTTTTGTCTGTCTTGTAGTTTGTTTTGTCTGTCTTGTAGTTTGTTTTGTCTGTCTTGTAGTTTGTTTTGTCTGTCTTGTAGTTTGTTTTGGCTCTCTTGCCCCCCGTTTGGCCGACTTCTAGATATTGCTTAAGTTTTCTCATCGACTTGTGTTACCTGTTTAAGACAACCATACATGGACATTGACTCCAGTTTCATGGCTCACAGTATACTTAACATGGAAGAACAACACTACAGTCTTCACAATGTTAGACTGCTCTTTTCGGCGAAACACTGCAGATGAAGAGGTGAAACTGAATTACAACAATCCTAGTGTGTCAGCAATGTCAAGAAACGTTATTGAGAACTATTTAACCTTACTATCTAGCAAAAATCATTTCAGGCTAGTTACCAGTTCACGAGTAACTACAGATGCATGCCTGTCTTATGATGCAGCCACCGTAGCCAAACCCTGCAGGCACCGTCTGATAGTGTTCATGATCAAGTAAAGGGGTTAGATGCAGCTACAGCTGCTAAGCCAAGCGGATGCAGCTTAGCGTTTAGCGCTTAGCTAGCTAGCTAGCTACGATGACGACGGCTTGGCTAGCTTGCTAACCAACACTTCCGAGTCTACATAACCGCCGTTTGTGTTTATGTTTGCCCTGTCAAATTACGTGTCTGCGTCCACAACTGTAACATCTTGAATTAAAAACAAAACGCATTTTGACGATTTATGAATTATACGCACCTCTGACCAAGGACCGCAGCCACCGGGTCCAGCAACACCACGTGTTCTGCCCGCGCAACCGAGGTGCGATCGCTTTCTCCTCCAGCTGCTTCCGGCACATAGACATGTAACGTTTGAGCGGTTAGTGTAGAACAATCACCCGCCCTACTAAGACGCGCCGGGCCCCAAAGCCAATGCCTTATTCCAAGCCCCCATGAGACCTTGCGTCAATTATGGGCGCAACTTCCGGCGCGTCCGGTCGCTGAACCGAAAAAGACGTTTTCCATGGTAACGGTACGCTAACCGTCATTCTTGGAGCGATTTGTACGGCGTCTCATTCATCCACGAAGGTCTAGCCAGCCAAACGAGCTACTGACGTAGGAACACCACCCCACGGAGCTCAAACAGGGTGAAATAAGAACACCTTCGTCGCCCGTAACAGATGGTTGGGAAGATGACGTGAAGAAGTGGCCTCGTATCGGCGGCTACTCTATCGGAGTATCTGTTTACATAAAATATGATCTCATTTTTATTTACTTATTTTTTTCTGTTATTTATTTTTTATAATGTACTTTCTCTTTTGTGTCTTTATTCTTTTTTTATATCTTCTATTGTTTTTGTGGTGTCTCGTGTGTCTATTTTGCTCTGTTTGAATGTATTTGAAGTATCAATAAAGTAAGAAAAAAATACTCTATCGGAGTAGGATGGTGTACGGAAGCGGAAGTGACGTAATAATAGCGGTTCCCGCAGCTGCTCCCCGAATTCGCTACAGTGTGTTGCAGCATTCTCCCAGGTATGGATTCCGTTACGTTGGCCCTAATAGGCATTAGAAATATGCTGCCCAAATCATGGTGACTAGTTCCCCATGTATCGTTTGTATGGTTTAAACAATTTCATCATTTCATATTATTTGGGTGTAACATTACATGGCATAGTTTATCAATGTGTGTCAATGAACTTACAAAGCATAACATCATTTTGAACACGTCAGCCTGTTGTAAGGGCTCAAATATGTACCTATAAATACCAACAACAAACAATATTTCTAAGTTTTAAATCGTTAAAAAAGAAACTTACTATTTTAGCAAAATGTTCCTCTGTTATATCAGGAGTGAAACTAATACCAGAGAAAATAATCCAGGTGGCCTGGTGTTTTATCCGTAATACATTACTGGTTGATTCAGATTTGGTCATAATTAATCATGTTCAAACTGCCCTTACAGATCACCTATGATGTCACTCTGAACCTAGAAAGTTCAAAGTGACATCAAAAAGATGGCTCTCCTCATGATAAACGTTCATTCATTGCAAGTTACTTGTGAAGTAACTTGCAATGAATGAGCAACTTGCAATGAACGTTAATGTGACGTTAACAACAAAAAAAGACTACAAATTTGGAGTTCTGCTATTATTACGTCACTTCCACTTCCGTACACTATCCTACCCCGATATAGTAACCACCCCTCGTATCACGTACGGTAGTATTTTGAGCTATTTTGTTGAGTCTGTTGCCTGTGATGGTGAGGTGATGAGCAATTTAAAAAGGCGTACCAGTATCTACACAGCAATAAAGTGTTATTTAAGGATGTTGGAAACGAGCTTGTCTACCTAAAAGCAGACACAGAGCCGAGTCAGAGCCTGCGGGTGTCTCATCATGAGGCCTGGGTGCAGCATCAGTGACAGGGGACATGCAGGCAGTGGGTTGCTCATGTAATGCAGGGCCAGGATGCTCCTGTAGTCATGCAGCAGCAGTTCTGTGGAAAGTCAGTAAAGTAATGACATGAAAAGACAGGAAAAATGTGATTTTATTGTGATATCTTTACAAATAAAATGTTCCTCCATTGCTGGGTCTGCCCACTGTGTTTGGGCATCATGAAAAGTCTTTGAAAGAGGACCTGGCTCCTCAGAAACCTCCATCTCACCAGACTCATCTGCAGGTAATACATAAAGTGCACATTTAGGTCACAACATTTTTTTATTTAACCTTTGTTTGTACGGGTAATCCCGTTGAGACAACGGGGACTAATTTTCAAGAGAGACCTGTCCTGGAACAAACATAAACAATACAAGACAACAGAGTTACAGACAGACAGGTTCATCAGTACAAAACACAAAAACACGAGATATATTGCTTCAGTAGTTATCAATTCAAGCAGATGGAAAAGTACACAAAGATTGACAGACATTAAATGTACACAAATTTAAAGTTCAGATAATATGAATTAATGATTAGTTCATGATATTATTTGTGAAGGATCTGGAAAGGCAAATAATAATAACAAATTAGGGCTACTTTAAATAAACACTGTGCCTTACTTGTAGCTGTTGTCAGACTATTCTCTACAGCAAATAAGCACTCTAAACCAAGTGGTGTGTATGGGGGACTACTTGGGTTGGCTAACCAGAATCTATCTTGCACACTGACATCAGGGTTTAATATTGTCAAAATAAATATTCTGTACCTGCTGTCCAAAGGAGTTGAATCAAGTGCAACTGGACTTGGTATATATCCGTGAAGACGTTTCGCCTCTCATCCAAGAGGCTTCCTCAGTTCTGCCTTTCTGACTAGACCAAGCTAGTCTGACTGGCTGCTGATGAGACTCAGATATTTATCCTCTTTGGAGTCGTTGTCAGAGCTAGAGATGTCCATGGCTCTTTGTGTTTCGATGTTTACCAACGCCCGTCGCTAACAGAGCCACTCATATCGCCATAGATATATATACCAAGTCCAGTTGCACTTGATTCAACTCCTTTGGACAACCATGACCTGGATGAATGAGAACATTCACAGACCTCTGTACCTGCTGGTTAAAACAGGGAATGAAAGTAGCACCTGACAAATAAAGGGTAGCGTTAAATGTCCGTGGCAAGTAAACATTTCAGGTCACCATGCCAGACAGGGTTTTTCTTATACTAATAACATTTTTAAAAACAATGCTTAAGTTAAGAATCGTCAGGGATAGTCAGATTGTGAGAAGTGAAAAAAAACGTGGTGTAAACAAAGCTAGCAAGCCAGTGGACATGACATGAATCTAGCTGTTGTTGTGACACGAGGAGTCCTGATGAGTCGGCCTCCCTTCTCCTCGGGGGGCCTCTCGAACCCAGAACCAGCAAGTGTTGGGTATTTTCAGGAAGAAAAATAGGAAATGTTCCTTCTTGAAATGTCATATTTTACATTGGAGTTGTGTGATCAAACTGGACGGAAAATGTGCATGTAATTGAAATACATAAGCTTAAATATTTTTGCGGGCGTGTAAAATGGTTCATTGGCAGAGTTAAGCGCTCGTTTGATTGACAGCCCGCGGAAAGAAACTCTTTCTGACAAAAGTCAAGTGTGCTATTAGTATACTTATTTTAAACTGAAAATCAGTGAGTATGCTTTCAGCTTACCTTTTTTTTTGAAATCTTTATTTTCCAATTTTCAAGTTTTTTGAAACAGGTATACAAAGCACACGAACAACAACAAAAACAACAACAACAACAACAACAACAAAAAGAAACATGTAGGAATCCCCCTCCCCCCCAAGGCTAAAAAAAAGGACATGCAGGGATTTCTTATTCCAATTCCACATAATAAACGTATTGTTGAAGACAATATAAAGTTGTACATATATATCTATAAGTATTGTCGTTACAACCAGGTAAATAAAAAGTACATTCAATAAAAGGGAAAACCTTCAATTAAGTCTATGAAAGGACCCCAGGTCAAAGTAAAGTTTTTGTAGGTTTTACATATTTTATATCGGAGCTTTTCTAAAGGTAGAAAGGACAGCACCTCCCTCAACCACTGCAAAAATGATGGAGCTTTATTTGACTTCCAGTTAAATAGGATAAGTCTGCGTGCCTGCAAAGTTGTGACCTTACAGTTAGGGGGCGGTATGCCAAAGATGGCTGTGTGAAAATCAGGGTTTATGGTGTGTTTACAGATATGTGAGAATACATTAAATATCTGTCCCCAATAACTGTTGAGGGAGGGGCATGCCCAGAACATGTGTCCCACCGAGGCTGGACTACGGCTGCACCTCGGACAGCCAGGGTCTGTGGTGGGAAAGATTCTGGCAAGCTTGTCCCCCGAGTAGTGAAGACGGTGAAGCACCTTAAACTGAATTAACCCATGTCGTATACACAATGAGGACGTATGTATACGAGTTAAGCTGTCCCGCCATGCCTCTTCAGAAAGCTCTACACCCAAATCTCTCTCCCATGCAGTTTTTGTTTGGTCCCAGGATATCTGTTTCAATCCCTGTATCAGTGTGTAAATTATAGAGACCCGTCTCTTCCCAAAGGGATCCATCTCTAGAATAACATCTAATTGGCTCCTGGGTGGCAGATTCGGAAATGAGGGAAACACTGTCTTGGCAAAACTACCGATTTGAAGGTATCTAAAAAAATGGGATGTGGGTATGTTATGGTCTTTGGTAAGTGTTTCAAATGAGGTGAATGTTCCGTCTTTAAATGGATCACAGAAAAACACCAGTCCATTTCTATGCCAATGTTGAAATGCGTTATTTAACACAGATGACGAGAAGAATTGATAATTTGCTACTGGAAAAAGCCTGCTAGCATGCTTTAATCCAAAATGCCTCCTAAACTGTAGCCATATCCTAAGTGAAGCTTTAACCACCGGGTTTGTTATTTGTATGTTACGATTATGTGGTAGTGGAGAGGTGAATATCGGTAAAGGATTGGATAAGAGTTCCATGTGAACCCAATCTGTACCCTGTTGATCCTCATATGTAAATGCCCAATGTAAAAGTTTTACAATGTTCGCAGCCCAGTAGTAACAAATAAAGTTAGGCAAGCCTAATCCCCCTGTCTCCTTAGGGACCTCCAAGTATATTTTCTTCATCCTGGGGTTTGGATTGTTCCAGATGAACGGTGAAATTAATCTATCTAATTGTTGAAAAGTTGTCTTAGGTATGAATATGGGAATCATTTGAAAAAGATAAAGAAATCTGGGTAAGACTGTCATTTTAACTATATTAATGCGGCCCGCTAATCAAATTTGTAGCGTTGACCACTTTTTAAAATCTTGTTTTGTTCGTTCTATTAGTGTTTTAAAGTTATGGTTATATAACCTCTCCATTGTATGAGTGACTTTGATTCCTAAATATGTAAATACATTATGTTCAAGTTTAAATGGAAAGCTAGAGTAGTCTCTATCAGTGTACAGTTTACCTTTTAAGTACTTACCAGAGATATACTAAACAAAATTACACTTAAGTATCCTTACAAGTGTACCACTAGTACATTGATATTAAATATAATGTTCTTGAAATATACTTGGACTTTACTTGTTTACTTAATAAAATGAACTTCAAGTATCCTTTTTTTCTTGGGCATCGGGGTCCAGATAATTTTTGAGTGTGGCCCCGAATATAAATTTAAATGTAAGCCTGCGTGAAGCCCGACTAAACACCAAACCTGTGCGAATGTCAAGTCAATTTTATTTGTGTAGCCCAATATCTATCATTCATTCATTCATTCATTCATTCATTCATTCATTCATTCATTCATTCATTCATTCATTCATTCATTCATTCATTCATTCATCAGCCGCTTCTCCGGGGTCAGGCCGCGGTGGCAGCAAGGCACTCCAGACCTCCCTCTCCCCAGCAACGCCCTCCAGCTCCTCCTGGGGGACCCCAAGGCGTTCCCAGGAACCCAATATCACAAATGACAAATGTGCCTCAGGAGGCTTCACAGCAACACAGCCTCCTGTCCTTACACCCCCACTTCCCATCAGGAACACCTCCCTAAAATCCTTTAACAGGGAGAAACAGTAGGGAGACACCTCAAGGAGAGCACCAGAGGAGGACCTCTCTCCCAAGACGCACAACGTGCCATGATGCTGTGTTTACACAGTTTACACAACACAACATCGGAAGAGGATAACACAATTATAGTGCACTTATAAGATTTATGAAGACTATGACGAGGAGGATGCTGAGCAGCGTCCAGACGCCACCGGAGCAGTCCAGGACCCAGGACCCAGGACCCAAGCCCCGCGACCAGCATCACCATGTAACAAACAAAACAAAACAACACAACAGGGTAACAAATATTATATGGATTTATCCATCCATCCCTTATCCCTCAGGGTCACGGGGTGCTGGAGCCTATCTCAGCAGTCACTGGGCGGCAGGCGGGGGACACACCCTGGACAGGCCGCCAGGCCATCACACTGTGGTGAGGGGAATGCAGAGCAGCGTCACCACGGAGACCTGGCAGGAGGACCGGCTGCACGCGTCCCATAGGCCAGTGGTCCAAATGTCCAATAGTCCTATAATTTTATAATGATCCAATAATAATAAAATATAACCGGTTATTTTCTTGCCCGGTGCAGTTTAGCCATTGCGAGCTGAAATATGTGTTGGGCAGTATGTGTATGACACACGCTTATCTCTTTTCTTCTGAGTACTGACTGAGCATCTGAAGCTCGTTTTGTTGTTGTGTTATTCTGTGTTAAGTACACTGAGGGAGCCATGAAGCCGGAGTCAAATGCCATGTAAGTGCAAACCTGCATGACCAATAAACGTGATTCTGAGCATCTGCCTTAATGAGTAGAGGGGACAACAGATGTGGCCCAAACACGTTGTTTAGTCGAAGTGTACCGTGCTTGGTGAAAATGGACCAGCAGATGCCTTGTGTGACGTCACCCCTCTGCGCTCATGGCTCTGGGGGCATGTTGGGAGTTTTCAGCTTGTTCACAAAGTGCTAATCTGCTGTTTACTCTGCAATTATGCACGTTGCTACGGAGTTAAGCCAGCAAAGATAGTCTGTATTTCAGTATTCTGCCTTCAGTAAACTTTTCTGTGCTCAAGTAAGTAAATATTTTAACGGTGTTTATTGCTGCTTTAATTCATTATTATTCCGGACTCGTCTTATTAGAGGTCCATATCAAAAAGACAAGAAAATAACAGTAAAAAACAAGGACATGTACATAGAACATAATATTATAAGGGCAAAAACATTTGTCCATCTAATAGTTTACACAGAGGCTATTGTGTCAATGTCACCACATATTTCATGAGAAACTAGTATATCTCTTTACAGGGTTGGTTAAAACCCCACAACATTATTCTCCGACTTGTGTAGATGGCACATAGATTTATACATAATGTTTCTTAACACTGCTTGACAGGTAGGTATACCAATATTAACACAAATCTGGCTAGCACTGTGATAGCTTGGTACACGATGCAGTAACCATGTAGCATCATTATATGCCACTCTAATCTCTGCGTACTACCTTTTAATGCCTGCAGCATCTATGAAATCACATTGAGACCGGCGCAGACTGCTGTCTGCCCCCATCCCCATCGCAGCCCTGTCTCTCCCAGCTGGCACCATGGCCTTTGTGCCCACACCCAGCCCCACCGTAGTGGACCAAACCACACTCATGAAGAAGTACCTGCAATTTGTGGCAGCACTCACAGACACCAACACACGTAAGTTGATGGATTTTAAAATGCAGTCTAACACAATAGTAATGTCAAAGCATAATAGATTCATTAAGATCTACCTCACACTCATACTCACCAGAGGTCCAGGTTTGCCAGGGACAACCAGATGCATGATTACATTTCTGACAACTACTTATTTTTTACATTTGGAGCTTTCAAGGGCTCAATAACTGCAACAATCTGAGTACACAAGAAATTGCGTTTGGAAAATGATGTTCACATGACTTGTTTTGTAAGAAAGTTGCACAGCCTAAAGTTTACTGTGCATGTGTGTCTACTGACCTCTGAACAAAGTTTAGCCCATATACAGTAAAGACACATCCAGGTTTGTTCATAACTTCTCCATAGCTTGCTCCAACTGTGTCTGTTCATAATTAAGAAAAAAGAACGAGGCTTCAGCTAGCAGGGCGATGTGATGAGAGCGATATGCTTTAGTCCAGAAAAAGGTACGCGTGTCTGTGAGAGTGTTTCTGAGTGAGTCGTGGGTGTGCGTGTTGCTGGAGTACCTTTTCAATTAATCTGGGCGCTGAAAGTGAAACTGATAAGATCTGAGAGCCCCTGCTGAGCAAAGCCAAACTGTGATGATCAGCAGCTGGTCATTAGTACTACTGATTAACGACCACACTCTGTCCTTCAACGCCCAGCTGATGAGACTAAACTGAAGATGATGCAGGAGGTCAGCGAGAACTTTGAGGTGAGTTTTGATGAATTGTTCTCTGCCTGTAACAGCAAGGTGGAGTCACAACATTCATCCTTTGAGAAATTATGATGGGTTTTGAGGGCATAGGTAGATTCCAACAGACAGTTTTATCAGCTTGAGTTTATCCTTTTTTTAAGTCTATCCTAATTCTTGGAGCTGATCTTATCCTTGTTGCTTATCTGATTATGTTATAGGGTCATGCAACCTTTTTTAGACTATATTACCCTTATGTACTTTATTTGATATTACCTTATCTACTATTATCATTTGTTTTTACTAGTTTTCATCCATTGTGGTGAATACACATTAGAGTGTATAGTGGTGTTTAATAGAGGTCGACCAATAGTGGATTTTTAAAGGCCGATGTAATAACAGTAATTTGGAGCAGGAAAAAAACTGATAGCTGATCAATTGGCCAATGTCACCCCCCAACCCCATGTGAAAAAAAAAATCGACACTATTGGACGTGAACAATCTTTGACTTTATTAGAAACCGGTTAACTGTTGAGCTGAACATCAAACTCAAAGTAATAAATACCTCAGTAAATAAATCTGGATCACTGAACATCAAACTCAAAGTAATAAATACCTGAATAAATATATAAATCTGTACATAAAGTATTTCTAGGTATTTGGGCCTATATGTGGGGAAAAATGCAAAAATTATATGATTCAGCAGACACGGCTGAAGTAGCATCAAAGAAGCTGCCATAATAATCTGAAGGCCCAGGCAGTTTCCCCCATTGGACTGCACTGAAGCCCGGTGAGAAGTTTTAAGTTTCCCAAAACTCTGTTCTGTTTTTGTGTATACGATTTTAAATGAGGCACGGTGGCGCAGAGGTTAGCGCGGTTGCCTCACAGCAAGAAGGTCCCGTGTTCGAACCCTGGGGTAGTCCAACCTCGGGGGTCGTCCGAGGTCGTCCTCTGTGTGGAGTTTGCATGTTCCCCCCGTGTCTTCATGGGTTTCCTCCAGGTGCTCCAGTTTCCTCCCACAGTCCAAAGACCTGTAGGTCAGGTGAGTCGGCCGTACTAAATTGTCTCTAGGTGTGTGTGTGTGTGTGTGTGTGTGTGTGTGTGCGCCCCCTGCAGTGGACTGATGGCCTGTCCAGGGTGTCTCCCCGCCTGCTGCCTAATAGCTGCTGGAGGATCGGCTCCAGCATCGTGTGACCCAAATTTGGATTAGCAGCTCGGATAATGAGTGGATGAAAAGGCGAATTGCCCCTTTATCACCACGACATCAGTTGGAATCTGTGGCGTCGTCATACGTGACGTGCATTACTCAGCCTAGTCGGCTACTTTTGCACATGCCGTCTTTATTAAACCAGTGTTTCGTCCCTCCTAATTTGATCTTTGGTAAGAGATATCCTGAGGTGTGATTTCATGGATTACATCGGTGGTAACACAACATTCTGAAGTGTGTTGTAATTACAGTGGGCGATGGGCTGTTTGGTGGCTTATGACTGGCCAGGATTACCTTCGTTGTGTATCGTGTTACATTTTGAAATGCCACTCTTACAAACCATTAAGGGTAAGAAGGATCCTAAAGTGTATGATTTCATGTCATGAGTGGACAGTTGTGTGGCTGAATTGTTTCTTTTCTTTCCTGTCTGCCTGTCTTATCGTTTAAGAATCATGTAAAAAAGATATCAAAAACTATTAAATTCAATCTTTATAATTTTAGGCCAATTAGACCATCGTTATCAGAAGACGCTGCTTGGATGTTTCCGTACTCGATGATTTTCTCCCATATTGAACACTGTTTTACACAGTGGTCATTCACAAGTGCAACAAGACTCGAACCAATAGTATCACTCTTTAAAAAGAGCCATACAAATCTTTGACAGAAAGCCTTCTTCTTTTCACCGTTTCAACATTCTAGAGAAACACAATCCGCTAAAAATTTAGAGAATTTTAAAACATTCAAATATGCCTGCTCTGTATACAAGTCACTACATAGTCTTGCCCCGCCTTCGTTAAATGAATACATTAAATAAGAACAAACAGTACTAGAATAACTACATGGGCCTCCACTAGAGGAGGTGGTGAGGTACCCTTCAGATGCACCACTCTCAGTCAAACTGTTATCAATTAAGGGCACTAAGATCTGGAATAACATCCATCCATCCATCCATCCATCCATCCATCCATCCATCCATCCATCCATCATCTAACCACTTATCCTGCTCTAAGGGTCACGGGGATGCTGGAGCCTTTCCCAGCAGTCATTGGGCGGCAGGCGGGGAGACACCCTGGACAGGCTGCCAGGCCATCACACACACACACACACACACACACACACACACACACACACACACACACACACACACACACACACACACACATTCCTAGGGACAATGTAGTACAGCCAATTCACCTGACCTACAGGTCTTTGGACTGTGGGAGGGAATCGGAGCCCCCGGAGGAAACCCACACAGACACGGGGAGAACATGCAAACTCCACACAGAGGATGACCCGGGACGACCCACCAAGGGTGGACTACCCCGGGGCTCGAACCCAGGACCTTCTTTCTGTGAGGCGACCGCACTAACCACTGCCCCACCGTGCCACCCTGGAGTAACACACCTTCTGCAATAAGGGAATTCCCCACATTTCCCACTTTTAAAAAATGGCTCAAATTACACCAAGTTTGTGATCATTTTTAATCGGTGCGAGCTCAGTCCAGCTTTGTCCTGCTGATTATATCAGTCACGTGTCTGCTATGTGTGTCTCATGGTATTATGTTGTATTGTATTGTATTGTATTATATTGTGGTGTATGGTTTTGTGGGGTGTATAATGTTGTAATGTATGTATTGTTGTGTGTTTTAGTGTTATTGTGTTGTGGTGTGGTGTACCACATCTGTTTTTATTTGTTGCTTTGACCTGCCTAGAGACAACGAATGTAAATTAGCAGTCTTGCTACAATCCAGGATGTTTACATGTGTATCTGTGATACCAATGTTCATTAATATGCACTGCCCCTATTCAAATAAAGAATAATAATAATAAAAAAAATGGACAAGGAGGTGATAGTGTTGTGTTATGTACTCGAGAGAGAACGTTTGTGGGGAGAAAACTGAAAATGGGTCAGATATGACTTGAATGCCGCTTTTCGGCCTTACTGTAAAATCAGGTGTTCGTTCCAACTTGTACTTGGGGACTGCAAGGGTTTAGCCCACATTTTCTAACCGTATCGCCTATCCCCATTGAATAATGCATTGAAGATTTTTTCATGGAGTGGAGAGTTGCTTTCTGAAAACATTCCCTGATGTAGTCTGCATTGGAAAAACTCAACTTAAAGCCTGCCGTACATTTATGGCTGCCCCCCTCGGGAAGAGCGCACTAAGTTCACTAAGTTCCACCCCCCCCTGTTCTTAATCAATGGAGTAAGCGTGCCATTTAATGGGGTCTTTTAACAGTTGTTAATTATTGTTGATTATCATCAGGAGTTAGTCACACGCACACAAATATTTTCTGCAAAAGTGGCCCTTAGATGACCACATATGGCCATTGACCCATAGTTGTGCTAGGGTTTTACTTACGGCTAGCCAAATTCTAACAACCGTGCTTGCTAGCAAAACAGAGACAACTTGCTTTCGGCAGAGCAGCAGTTGTCTTCAGTATAATGCATTAATAATGCCATACTTTAACCAACAATCTTATCATGCTCATAATTTACGAATAAAGCTGTCATATAAAGTTAATTTTCCTTCAAATATAAATTATCTCAGGTACACAATAACATTACTTTGTGTATGGAGCCTCCATACAAAATGGTTATGTACGTTCCTGCATGACTGGTGGAGGCTGTGCAGCCATCGGCAATTATTGGAGCCAAGTTCCACCGATTCCCATAGTTTTTAAAATGTCCTATCGATGCCGATTTAATAGTTTATACAGTATTTAAATCTGCAATCCTGGAGATTTACATACAAACAAATGCCCTTTGGGTTCTCTTTATTGCCTTTGTATTTAAGACATATCCAAATGCAGACCTCTTTCGTAGTTGCTCATTTTGATGGTTACTGTTTGGTAGGATTTTCCTGTGGAAAAACAAAACACAATATTTATTCAATCAGTACATTTACCACTACATTTTTATTGTTGCTTTGCCTTTGTTTTGCACTATTTACGTCTGCCATTGCTGCACACAGCAGTTTGTATAGTTTAAAAAGTAGCGCTACAGAAATGAGAATAAAAGGGTGTGTGTTAGCCAGCTGCATTGATCCCATGGCATCACTAAAACATGATAGCGTATTAACTGTTTTGTTGACATCAGATAAAGATCAGTGCTTTGGTGTTGATTATGTGCTGCTGGTCCATTTCAGAATGTGACCTCTTCACCCCAATACTCCACTTTCTTGGAACACATCATCCCTCGCTTCCTCACTTTCCTCCCAGATGGAGAGGTGCAATTCCTGCAGGAGAAACCAACACAGGTAGAAAGTTTAAGCTTGCCCTCTGTTTGAGTTTGTTCTTTGAAGGTTTTCATGACTTCTTGAGGTAGGTCTATCATTAAGGCCCAATACAGATGAAATATGTACAGAAAAATGGGGTACACACTGTAACACTTCCCTAGAGTGATCAGTGTTTAGTGATCTTCATTTATGGAGATCCTTGGTTGTTTGAACAGTTAATCTAGGTATCTTCATATGCACGCTCAATAATCCAGGCGAGAAAATCAAAGAAAGTTGAATCAGTTCATCTGGACACATTTGTTGAGAGAAACGTTTCATCACTCATCTAAATGACCTCTTCAGTCTCAACTGACTACAGGTGTCCCCACTCTTATAAACAATACAGTCAGAAAACAATTGGTTTCATATGCAAACTGCTATGAGCATTAACCAGAGTTTCAATGGCGATGTGTACTATTCACAGAGGATTTGGGAATGGTTGCAATCACAGCATTGTAAAAACCACATTTGTCAAAGCCAGGAAGATGCCCAAACAGTGCACCGGCCAATTGAAAAGAGGAGAAGGACAACAGCTGCCTAAGTGTAAACCAGTAGTGATTCCGTATTAGGCGGGAGTGTCGGAACAGTTAAGACGTGTATTTTCCAAACATCACATCTAGGTTAGGTTGCTTTCAAACCCCAAACATGCTGCACCAGAAATTGGTCCACCCCAAGGATCGGGTCCCCCGGCACAAACCGAGCAATGTAGAGTAGCTGTTAAGTGCAGTGATTGAGGATTGCAGATTGCAGTGACTTGTACATCAGGGAAACTAAACAGACGCTGGCCAAGACGATGGCATAACACAGAAGAGCTAACACATCAGGCCAGGACTTCACAGTCTACACACCATCTATAGACCAGGACTCCACAGTCTACACCATCTACAGGCCAGGGCTTCACAGTCTACACCATCTACAGGCCAGGACTTCACAGTCTACACCATCTACAGGCCAGGACTTCACAGTCTACACCATCTACAGGCCAGCACTTCACAGTCTACACCATCTACAGGCCAGGACTTCACAGTCTACACCATCTACAGGCCAGGACTTCACCGTCTACACCATCTACAGGCCAGGACTTCACAGTCTACACACCATCTACAGGCCAGCACTTCACAGTCTACACCATCTACAGGCCAGGACTTCACAGTCTACACACCATCTACAGGCCAGGACTTCACAGTCTACACACCATCTACAGGCCAGGACTTCACAGTCTACACACCATCTACAGGCCAGGACTTCACAGTCTACACCATCTACAGGCCAGGACTTCACAGTCTACACCATCTACAGGCCAGGACTTCACAGTCTACACCATCTACAGGCCAGGACTTCACAGTCTACACCATCTACAGGCCAGGACTTCACAGTCTACACCATCTACAGGCCAGGACTTCACAGTCTACACCATCTACAGGCCAGCACTTCACAGTCTACACCATCTACAGGCCAGGACTTCACAGTCTACACCATCTACAGGCCAGGACTTCACAGTCTACACCATCTACAGGCCAGGACTTCACCGTCTACACCATCTACAGGCCAGGACTTCACAGTCTACACACCATCTACAGGCCAGCACTTCACAGTCTACACCATCTACAGGCCAGGACTTCACAGTCTACACACCATCTACAGGCCAGGACTTCACAGTCTACACACCATCTACAGGCCAGGACTTCACAGTCTACACACCATCTACAGGCCAGGACTTCACAGTCTACACCATCTACAGGCCAGGACTTCACAGTCTACACCATCTACAGGCCAGGATTTCACAGTCTACACCATCTACAGGCCAGGACTCCATAGTCTACACCATCTACAGGCCAGGACTTCACAGTCTACACCATCTACAGGCCAGGACTTCACCGTCTACACCATCTACAGACCAGGACTTCACAGTCTACACCATCTACAGGCCAGCACTTCACAGTCTACACCATCTACAGGCCAGGACTTCACAGTCTACACCATCTACACGCCAGGACTTCACAGTCTACACCATCTACACGCCAGGACTTCACAGTCTACACCATCTACAGGCCAGGACTTCACAGTCTACACCATCTACAGGCCAGGACTTCACAGTCTACACCATCTACAGGCCAGGACTTCACAGTCTACACCATCTACAGGCCAGGACTTCACAGTCTACACCATCTACAGGCCAGCACTTCACAGTCTACACCATCTACAGGCCAGGACTTCACAGTCTACACCATCTACAGGCCAGGACTTCACAGTCTACACCATCTACAGGCCAGGACTTCACAGTCTACACCATCTACAGGCCAGGGCTTCACAGTCTACACCATCTACAGGCCAGGGCTTCACAGTCTACACCATCTACAGGCCAGGACTTCACAGTCTACACCATCTACAGGCCAGGACTTCACCGTCTACACCATCTACACGCCAGGACTTCACAGTCTACACCATCTACAGGCCAGGACTTCACCGTCTACACCATCTACACGCCAGGACTTCACAGTCTACACCATCTACAGGCCAGGACTTCACCGTCTACACCATCTACAGGCCAGGACTTCACAGTCTACACCATCTACAGGCCAGGACTTCACAGTCTACACCATCTACAGGCCAGGACTTCACAGTCTACACCATCTACAGGCCAGCACTTCACAGTCTACACCATCTACAGGCCAGGACTTCACAGTCTACACCATCCACAGGCCAGGACTTCACCGTCTACACCATCTACAGGCCAGTGGCCACTCTTTCAAGGATGAGGATGTGCACATCCTTGATAGGGAGGAACTCTGGTTTGAATGGGGAGTCAAAGAGGCCATCTGTGTGAAGAGGGAACGACCATCCCTGAACCGGGGGGGGGGGGGGGCTAAGAGAACATCTGTCACCATCTTACAATGCTGTGATTGCAACCTTTCCCAAATCCTCTTTGAATAGTACACATGGCCATTGTAACTCTAGTTAATGGTCATGGCAATTTGTGTATGAAACAAATCGTTTTAGGTTGTTATGCCACTGTACTGTTTATAAGGGTGGGGATACCTGCAGTCAGTTGAAACTGAAGAGGTCACTTAGATAAGTGACAAAGCGTTTCTCTCTCTCAGGCACGGCACTAAAGAGGGGCTTGCCGGTGCTTCAGCTCCCCCTAGTAGTGGCATAGCACCCCCCACCCCCACCCCCATAGCACCCCCAGGAAATCAAATAAAAAGTTACCAAACTAGATATATTTGTAAGGCTGTTTATCTTTTTCAGTTTTTATCTAATTTGTGCCCGAAAGTGACCAACATTTATTTAATGACATTACGAAATGTAGGAAATGCACTTACGTTTGACGTCACCTGTGTTTTTCCCCTCGAAATTGTCAACGTCCCACTCGCGCTCAGTGCTGTTTGTTAGTAGTCTTTCTGTCCTTGCCAGCAAAATGGAACATTTTGTGATCCCAATTAAGTGTGCTCGTGGTTCGGAAGAACCAGCACCAGTAAGCAGTGTGGAGGACTGCTAAATACTGAGGATATGGTAACAGACAACAACTCGGAGTCAGATGAGGAGTGTTCAGCAGCAAGTGCTGGTCCCATGGGGGAGCTAGCTTGCCAGTGACAGTGTTGCTCATGCTAATGCTAATTCTTCTGCTGTTAACCTTGGCAGCAGCTCAGCCTCAAGCCAGGTTTGTGGACCGGAGGATCTCAGCAAAAATCCAGTGGAAGGCTGGTCAATGAATCGAGGAGACGCTTCTCCGCAGATGCGGGTCATGTGCTGACGGGTCTCAGCCCTCAACTCAAAACAAAAATCTTTCTTAGATAAGCAGTGCATACTGCCAATGGCACAGAACTATGGCATCACCGAAGAGAATTTAAATGCTGTGTTACACCAAGTCCGACGTCTGCTCGAAAGAAAATCACAGCAAGGACACACCGTTAATACCACTTTGGAATTGTTGTCACTGATGGCACCATACAAGGACGCGTTTATGGACCTGTACAAACTCACATGTATATCCTTGACACTTCCTGTTACATCTGCATCCTGTGAGGAAACTTTCTCCTGTCTCTGATGCTTGAAGACATACTTGAGGAGCACCAGCGGGGATGCTCGTACCAGTAACCTTGGACTTTTGGCCTTGAATATTAGGAGAGCAAGAGCCTTGGATGGCCACCAGATCATCGATACATTTGCCCTCAGCCACAACAACCGACGCATTGTCCTTCTGTGAAATGTCAACTGGTAATTGACTGGTGTTTTTTCCCCCATGGCGATGGGTTGAATATTGTGTTGTATATTGTGAATGATTGTAACTGTGTGTGTTAACTATTATCATATGGATAGACATTTAGTTGTTTTGGTATCATATGGCATTGCTGGTTATAACCAAACGCTTAATAATTATGTAGATACTGTGTTTGAGTTCCCTGCAGTTTTGTGTGTTGACATAGAGGCCTCCAGAGTTAGGTCTGCACTTTGCATCGTGCTGTGTTGTGATTATGCTGTAAATCTAGCTGTTTATCTAAATCTGTGTGGAACGCCAAGTTTGGCTTTTGTATTGCGTGAATGTCAGCCATTGGCATTATAGCAATTACAGTTCTGTGATACTTGCAAACTAATATTAAATTAGCATGCCCACACCTGTTTTTGTGTGTTGTACCTATGCACTAGGCTAGCCTATATCTCAGAGCTCCCCCAGTCAATGATCAAGCACCCCCATAGCACCGGCAATCCAAGTTCGTTGGTGCCGCCACTGATAAGCATTGTGTCCAGATGAACTGATTCAACTTTCTTTAATTAATCTCGGTAATAAACATTTTACGAGGGCATAGCGTGCAATTTGTGGAGTCTATTTTTCCATTTTTCACAGTTCTTGTTTCTTCATGTTTGATGTTGTGGCAGCGTATGTTAGCAGTTATAGAGACCATCTTACAACAGAAAGGTCTCATGTTAAATCCCATCGAGAATAAGTGTTCATACGAGAACAAGTGTTCTTAAACAAGAAACTAAACCTGTCCTTGCTCAACCAAACTCAGTGTGAATCTGCCTGGAGAGGAGTGTCAGTTGGACATAAATGTGACCATTATTATGTTTTACAGCAACTTAGAAAGCTGGTGCTAGAGATCATTCACCGCATCCCGACAAATGAGCACCTTCGGCCACACACCAAGAACATCTTGTCTGTGATGTTCCGCTTCCTAGAGGTAAGAAACCCCTTTCCTCCAATAAAGAAAGTTCCCCTTTAGAACATCCTTTAGTGCCATTGGCTAAAGCAGCTTCGCTTTCTGGCCTTTGTTCAACCCCTGAGCTGTTTCCAAATCTAAACACTAGTAAACAAAGGTGGAAAAGCTGCAGTAGCTATTGGCCTATATGCTGCTATATTCTGCCTGTGGTTGATGTTTGGCTACTTATTCAGCCATTTTGGCACCTGAGGCTACTTTACTATCATGAAATTGAATTTGGTTGTTGAAATGGTCAAAGTGGTTTTCTTGAAGTGGAACTTTTGTATGATTCCACAGAAATCAGTGAAAAAAAATCCCTGTTTTTTGTGCAACTTTTGTCCTCTTGTTATTTCAGATTGAGAGGGAGGAGAATGTGCTGATATGTCTCCGCATCATTATCGACCTACACAAGCAGATCCGTCCTCCGATCTCTCAAGAGGTGGGAGCTTTACCTGATTTCTTCAAAATGATTTTTTTTCAGTTAAATTATTCTCATGAAACTTTGATAGAGAAATAATGTCTAGGGTTATTTCAGCTGAACAGAGCAAAGACAGTAAAATGATGGGATTTTTTTCCTCTTTAGAAAGATATTTGCTGCTGTAATATACTTTTGAAGAAAAAAAAACTTTTGTGGCATAATCCTCTGTTTACAGATTCATCACTTTCTGGACTTTGTGAAGCAGATTTACAAAGACCTGCCAAAAGTTGTTGTAAGTACAACCCCCAGCAAGCAGGTGGTCTTTTCTCCTGTTGGGGAGATGCTTGGCTCTGATTTGATGTTGAAATGTGCTGTTGCTCTCACTCTCTCTCCTGCTCTCTCTCAGAACAAAGACGGCATCTTGTAGAGTTTCTCGTAATGGGTTTGTGCTTTCATTCTAAATGTTCTCTCTGTCTTTAACTAATCCTGACCTCCTCATCTTAAACCGTCTCCCTTTGTGCTCCTCCCAGGCGCGGTACTTTGAGAACCCCCAGGTGATTGCTGAGAACACGGTGCCCTCCCCAGAAATGGTGGGCATGATCACCTCTGTTCTGGTCAAGACGGCTCCAGAGAGGGAGGACTGTGAAACACGAACTGTGAGCTTATTAAGAGACTCTTAACAATCCTCATTCGGTTGTCGTCAAATCCCTGTTCTGGTTATATCAACCTGTAGTACTGCCTGTAACCACTGGATGGTAGCAACACACTGTGTTATTCCTCTAACAAGAGGTTAGTACAGAACAGTGTTGACCCTGCTCAGATGGGGATTGTGTGTGTGTGCGTGTGTGCGTGTGTGCGTGCGTGCGTGTGTTCCTGTCCATGGAAGGCTGATAGCCTATTGGCACATTATGACCTGCAAACTACAGAACTTGATGTGGTTGTCCACAGAGTGAATGTGGTCGGTGAAATGTGGTATATCCTGAGATTTAATTTTAACCCAGGTGTCGTCCACAAATCTGAACCAATGGCAGTATACAGTACAATATATTGTAATAATATCAAACATGCACACCTGGATGCTACAGAAAGGCCACAGTCCAACTTCGTTGATGCATGAAGGAACACAGGGCCTTTAATGCTACATAGACAGTGTTAATAAATGGAGAAGAGAGTCACTCATTCGCATAAAACTGCCACAATTTTCCAGCCTATTGACAAGAAGTTGATATGTTGACAACTAACTTGGTAACATGAAATAAATATTGGAGTGACAAGACTTCTCTCAGTGTGAGGAGGAAATACGAGACAAAAGCACATTTGTTAGGATGAGTTTTTCCAGGACAGTTCAAAAGATCAATATGAAAAGTGTAGTCTGAGCTTTTCATGTTACAATCCTGAGGGGAAGTGTATGGTCACCCAAAACCTGAGCTTAGACTCCTGTTGCACTCTTGGAAGAGCAACAGGAGAGAGCTCAGGCTGCATAGTAGCCCATAGGAGGCTCAAATCACAAAATCAATTCTAACTAGACAGTAAACTGGGCATCACGTACATACATATGCATTCTGTCATGATGTACAGCACATGTCCTCCAGTATGATTGTAGTTGTCAAGAGGGACAGTGTGCTCAGTAGTGCAGTCAGTTGTTGCTGTCAAGCTTTCTTTTTTTCTCTCTTTCTGTTTGTCTCTCTCTCATTTTCTCTCTCTCTCCTCCCAGCACACCATCATCTGACGGGGTTCGTTGTCTTTAAAGGTTCTGGCTGAGCTACCCATTATGGTGGTGCTGATGTACCAGTTTAGTTATTGGTCCTCAGGCAAGGCCAACAAGTACCTCATGTCAGCCTCTCCCATCTTATCAACCACTTGGTTTTCCACTCCACTTGGTTCTTCACATGAGTTTTAATTCATTTTTGTTTGTATTGCCTTTAATCACAGTTTCTGTCTCAGAAGGGTCTGTCTGAAGGAATATTGCATTAGGTCACGTTTGTGTGTGTATACCTGTCCACGGCTAATCTCGTGTACTACTTGGCCTGTCTTTATGCATGCTTAATAATCCAGGTAAGAAAATCAAAGAAAGTTGAATCAGTTCACCTGGACCAGGTCCAGATGAACTGATTCAACTTTCTTTGATAGTGGGCCTATCAGCCTGCAATCAATAAAAAGCGATATTTGGCCCCGAATGAGCCGGTTGGTCGGTAGGTTAAGTGGTGGCACGTTGTCGGTCACTTTTGTAGTACAGGAACAAACTCTGTCACATCACCTAATGTTACCCCCATGTGGGGCAAACATGCGCAGAAAGAATATATCTATTCCAACCAGAGAGAAGCGATCGGGTTAAGTGTTTACATGGTTATTAGGCGCTAATATTTCCCTATTGAACGGATTATCAAAAGTTTACACCACACTTCTCAACTCGGTTGAAAATTCCTTTTGATTGGGCCAGTCTCTTCCGATTGAGGTGGTTACACAAGGCATTTTTATTCTGCTCGGCCTATTCCGATTATTAGTGGAATATAAAGGTCTGTGTAAACACAGCTAGTGTCAAAACATTATGTATTTGGGAATGAGTCTTGAAAGTAAACAAGCAGTTAATCATATTTCATAAGTCAGCAAATCATTCACTGCCGATCTCAGCACAGGAGAAATGGAGGAACACTGGATGAACCAGAAATAGTAACCACTGTCTTTAGTTTCATAATATGAGAAAGCTGGGTAAACCGTCTACGCTCACACGTGCAACTCACATCTACAGTTGATTCAGATCGGGCAGTGACATGATCAAAAGTTAGTAAAAGAATTTATATCATCCTGAAAATGGAAAAATTATAAAGCAACAACTTCCTCTAGGTTGCAGTCAAAACAGGAAATGTTTCATGTTGTAGATGTGAGTGGCGTGAATGTAAAAAATGTACCCAGCTTGATTATACTATGAAAATAAAGACATAAGAATAAAGAGTTAGACCAAAATGGTCACGTAGCAAATCCTCTTCTTGAAAAGTGCAAGTTCATACTAGACTTGGTCGCATTCATGTGAAGGTCCGCCTAGGAGGCTGCGCATCCACAGACTGACGGGCAAAACATTTTTTATTAGGTAGAGTTTTTAGCTTGAGCACTGCAAATAAAAAACTTTTTTTCCACGTATTTCCCATTCAATCGACTTGGGTGCTGCACAAAAGTCTTATGATGGCAGGAACAACACTGGTTTTTCTGTTCGTGTGTGCTGCTAATCTTACATACTACTATGCCTGTCAGCCTAATAATTTTTGTGCACAGTTATGACTGTATGATCAAGGACCTCTTGTGGTTGTGGTAATTCAAAACCTTTGAAAAACATGTTTTATACTGCATTTGAGTGCTAACTCCTCAACTGGTTTTTCACCTAAGTCTGAGCACCGGTGAAAGGGAGATACGTCTGGTGGGGATCTGCACTCTACTGAGTGTACTGTTCTAGTTCCCCAGGGAGAAACAAGCAGATACAGTAAACTGCATTTGACAATACCCTTTTATCCATAGCATATGAATTGGATGAGGGAAAAACTCCACAGAAAAAAAACTTGTCTGTTAAAAAAATTGGAGAAACCTCAGGAAGAACATCAGAAGGGGATATGAGGAATCACTCCTCTGGACAGATAGGTGTCAAGTGATTTGAGAAGTCAAGTCAAGTCAATTTTATTTGTATAGCCCAATATCACAAATTACAAATAGTCAGCGAGGAAGTTGATTTAGAAATAAAACACTTCTCATCCATCCACATGAGAAGTGTTTTGATGTGTGAGTGTGGATGAGATTCGCCCTGAGATGCTGAAGGCTCTGTACATTGTTGGGCTGTCTTGGCTGACATACCTCTTCAGTGTCACATGGAGGTCAGGGACAGTACCTGTGGAGTGGCAGACTGGGGTGGCGTTTCCCATATTTCAAAAAAGGGGATCAGAGGGTGTGCTCCAATTATCGGGGCATCACATTGCTCAGCCTCCCTGGGAAAGTCTACTCTAAGGTGCTGGAAACGAGTCTCCGACCGATTGTCGAACCTCAGATCCAGGAGGAACAATGCAGATTCCGTCCTGGCTGTGGAACAACGGACCAACTCTTTACCCTCGCAGAAGTGCTGAGGGAGGCCTGGGCATTTGACCAGCCAGTCTACATGCGTTTTGTGGACTTGGAGAAGGCTTATGATCGTGTACCTCGGGGCACTATGTGGGGGGTACTGTGGGAGTATGGGGTATCAGGGCAGTTGCTACAAGCCATTTGGTCCTTGTATAACCAAAGTGAGAGCTGTGTCCACATTCTCGGCACAGAGTCTAACACGTCTTCGGTGGGTGTCGGACTCCGCCAAGGTTGTCCCTTGTCTCCAATTCTGTTTGTGATATCCATGGACTCAAGGCGCAGCTGAGATGAGGAGTGTGTCCTTTTTGGGAACCTCAGAATTAAATCTCTGCTCTTTGCAGATGATGTGATTTTGTTGGTTTCATCAGAACACGACCTCCAGTGCGCACTGGGGCGGTTTGCAGCTGAGTGTAAAATGGCTGGGATGAGAGTCAGCACCTCCAAGTCTGAGGCCATGGTTCTCTAGCAGGAAATGGTGGATTGCTCCCTCTGGGTTGGGGATGAGTTGTTGCCTCAAGCGAAGGAGTTCAAGTATCACGGGGTCTGGTTCACGAGTTAGGGTAGGATTGAGCGGGTGATTGACAGGCGGATTGGTGCAGCATCAGCAGTAATACAGCCGTTGTACCGGACCGTTGTGGTGAAGAGGGAGCTGAGCCGGAAGGCTTCGTTCCAACCCACACCTATGGTCATGAGCTTTGGGTAGTGACCAAAAGGGTGAGATCGTGGATACAAGCTGTAACGCCGTGCGTTTGGACCCAATCACAGAGAAGAGGCAGAGGCAGTTGTCAAGTATTAAGTCGCTTTACTGGACTGGATGTCATAGGATCTTTTTTTAAAGATATTTCATTTTCACGGACCCCTTGCAATTACACCACGGACCACTAGGGGTCCGCGGACCCCCGGTTGAGAAACACTGCCTACCCTAGCTGATGCCTGTGCTAAACTCAATGCTAAAAATGCTGACCTGGAGGGATGAAGCCGGCGTGATAATGTAAGGATGGTTGGCCTACCAGAGTCCACTGAAGGTTCGCGACCCACACCCTTGTTTTCTGAAGCCCTAGTGGAGATGTTCGGTGACCAAGTGCTACCGGCTCCCCCGGAGCTAGACCGAGCGCATCGTACCCTATCTGCTAAACCACAAGGGGACCAGCCCAGACCGGGGATTGTATGCGTCCATCGACATCAAATCAAGGATCTGGTTGTCCGAGGAACGACCTAAAATACCGAAACACACCAATCCGCATCTACGAGGACTATTCCCCTGACATACTGGGATGTCATGGCTAAACTCTACCACCTGGGCCTCCGACCATCTGTTGTGTATCTGGCAAGGCTTCAGACCACCGACAGAGACCGACATAAGAGACGGTTTTCCTCGGCTGAGGAAGCCGCCGCTTTCGTGGTAACCTGGCCGGCCCCATAACACCGATATGCCCAGTGTCGGCTAACGGGCTAGCTGCTAGGCTACTTGACTGTTGCTACCAACGGCTTTGTGTACGGCTCAGCTGGTAAGAGTGTCATTAACCCAACAGTGCCCAGTTTACTGTGATTCTGCAGCTTACTTAAGGGTCAGAGTTGTTATTGCTGGGTTACATGGGCTCCCTTATTTCTTCCCTTTTAAAGTTAAATTCGTTTGGAATTGTTGGGGCTGTTTGTTTGCATTGCCCTCGTTGGTTTGGTTAATCGCAATAGCACGGGCGTGGCTAAGCTAAATAAGTTAACCAGTGAACCTTCTTTGTTTCAACCAGGCCTGTTTAACTTTTATTTTTATTAATTTATTTAGTTTATGAGAAGCATTGCACTTATATGGACTGGATGCACTGCAATTAAACAGATTATCTGATTGTATCAATACGCCATGATTTTTTTCTTTTTCTTGTTTTTGGAGACGTCACCCGTAAGTTTTTGAGGGACCACAGCGCCCCTTGTGCTCTGGCGGGTGAGAAACATATCTTCTCTCAACCTCCTTTCTCAAAAGTGCCTTTTAATTGTTGGGATGGCGTCCCCAAAAACCTCTTTAGCTACACTAAATTCATTTATACAACGTGGCTACCTTCCCTTCTGAAGAACGATAAGAAATTGTGTGAGACCAAGTCTTGCTGTATTCATCTGCGATAGGTGTCTCCCTCTCTGTCTCAGTTCTACGTGCTATACACTATTGCTATATGTATATATTGTGGTTATTATGACGACAGTATCTATTATTATTCAATTATAGTAATGTATAATTGCAATAGTTACTAGTTAATATGACGTGTATATGATATATGCATATGTGTAGAACTTATACATGGGTCTCCTTGAAGTCATCAAGGAAAATGTCAAGCTGTCTCCAGAAAGGACACTCACAGCGCAGTGCCAGCATCTACACCTAAACATTTTTGATTTTGTTAAAATTGTTTGCATTTTTGAAGGGTTGCACTTTGAACAATTGGAATTGCGACTGAAAGAGAGTAGTGAGTATGGAAAGAACGGAAGGATGCATAAGGGTTTTGGCCTTATTTTATTTTTTTTCCTTTTGTTTCTTTTTTCTCTTCCCCTGTCTATGCTGTTATACCCCCCCCCCACACACACACACTCCCGCAGGCATCTGGACACATGTTCTGTCCCCAGTGTATTGTGAACAATGTGTAGCGTAACATCTCAAGATAAGGGCTGTCGGTTTGTCTCATGGAACGTTAGAGGTGTCAATGGAGTCACCAAACGGGGTCAAGTGTTGGCACACCTAAAACAGCTTAAAGGGGTTATTTATTTCCTGCTGGAAACCCATCTTAGGCTTTCTGAAATTTCACAAATTAAGAGATCCTGGATGAGTCATATATTTCAGTATTGGTAAAAACGTAGCATTCGAATCTTCAAAATCCATTGAAGATCCCACTGGTCGATATGTAGCTGTATCGGGCAAGCTGTTTAATATACCTGTAGTTTTAGCATGTCTATGCCTGTTTGGGATGATGATAGATTTATTAACCGTTTTTTTTCCCTCACTCCCTGATGTAGATAGTCACTACCTGATCTAAGGTGGCGATTTTAAGCTCCTCCAAGACCCTGACCTTGATAGATCTTCCTCTAGACCATCCACTTTGTCTAAAACTGCCACAGTACTGAATTCGCTTAAGGACCAGCTTGGTTTGAGCAACCCTTGGAGGTCCTCTCATCCATCTGTAAATGCGTACTCGTTTTTCTCCCACGTCCACCATTCTTACTCGATAATTGATTTCTTTCTTGTTTCTTTCTTGTTGACAACAGAATCTTACACTGGATTAATAGCAGTATGTACCACAGCATTGTAATCTCAGACCATGCCCCCACATCAGTGGACATAATTTCCCCAATTACAACTCTTTACCCAGACAATGGAGGCTCTCCCCACAATTGTTAACCAATATGAAAATTAAAAAATTCTATTCAGATGAAATCTCTCACTTTTTTCAGATGAACGAAATGCCAAATATTGCAAGAGGTATCTTATGGGAAGCATGCCAGGCCTACCTGCAGGGCCAAGCCATCTCTTTTGCTTCTCAGTTGAAAAGAGCAGAAACTGTCAGATTGACAGAGATATCGGATCAACTCCAGAGGGTCGATATGCAATATGCTTCCACTCCCACCTCAAGGCTTTACAGTCAACGACTTAAGCTTCAAGCTGAGTTCGCTCTCTTGTCAACCACCAAGATTGAAAGGCAATTATTACAATCAAGGCAACGCTACTTCGAAATGGGAGAAAAAGCAGGTAAACTTCTCGCTCACCAGGCCAGGACAGCGAATCGTTCAAGACTGATCCCCAGGATAAAATCACCACTGGGGATTATTGTCTCCAACCCAAAAATAGTGAATGATGTTTTTCAAAAAATTTTATTCTGACTTTTATTCCTCTGAATACTCACCTGAAGTCTGGAATGGCCACAACCCTCTGGAGTTGATCACGTTTCCCTGAATCAGGGTCAATGACACCAATGAGCTGGGAGCTCTTGATTTCAGCCAATGAAGTAAGGGAGTCAGACTGTTGCAAAATGGTAAATCCCCAGGCCCGGACGGGTACATAGTAGAGTTTTATAAAGAATATTCAAATTTAATCGCTCCGCTTTTAGGTGATGTTTGCAATGAATCCTTCACTAATGGCCAACTACCTTCAAGTTTATCGGAAGCCACCACCTCGCTCTTACTAAAAAAAGATAAAGACCCTCTTGAATGTAATAGTTACAGGGCCATATCGCTCTTAAATGTAGACCAAACGATTCTAGCAAAGGTTTAAGCTTCATGTTTACAACAGGCCCAACCAAATTTGATTTCAACAGACCAAACTGGTTTCATGGTTGGAAGGAGCTCCTCTTATAACACTAGAAGGCTGCTCAATATAATCGGCTCCCCCAACCCTGATACTCCTGAGGTGGTAATATCTTTAGATGTGGAAAACGCGTTCGACAGGGTTGAGTGGAGATGCCTTTATTATGTCTTAGAAAGGTTTGGTTTTAGCTCTGACTTTATTGCATGGATTAGACTACTCTATGAAGCTCCTGTTGCTTGTGTTCTCACCAATGGTGTGCGGTCTCCCCCCTTTGCTCTCCACCGTGGCACCAGATAGGGGTGCCCTCTCTCTCCCCTCTTATTCGCTATTGCAATCGAAACCCTAGCCATTTGGCTTCGAGAGGAGAGGAGGTTTCAGGGCATCACCAGGATGGGTATCACTTACAAACTGTCCTTATATGCAGACAATCTGCTTTTATATGCCTCCAACCCAGTTTCATCCCTCCCAGTTGTCAAAGACATTTTAATTCAATTCGGCAAATACTCTGGATATAAGTTAAATTTCCAGAAAAGTGAACTCCTCCTCATCAATGCTTTGTCCAAGAAAATACCACAGTCTGTCCTCCCATTCAGAGTAGTCTCTGAAGGCTTTAAATACTTGAGAGTGTTTATCACCACCTCATTTAATGACATTTTCGCCAAAAACTTTCAAACCCTTTTCGATAAATGTAAAGTTGACATAATTTGCTGGTCCTCTCTCCCCTTGTCCTTAATTGGCCGTGTCAACCTTATAAAGATGTTGATCCTCCCCAAATTCCTATACCTATTTCAACACATTCCAATTTTTATGAAAAAGTCTTTCTTTCATCATCTCCATCAGATGGTGTTCTCATTCCTATGGGCTAACAAACTGCCACCCCTTAAAAAAGTCATTTTGCAACTCCCCAGAAAGTCAGGTGGTCTGGCACTGCCCAATTTTATTCAGTATTACTGGGCATGCAATTTTGGAAAATTACACTGTTGGATCGATAACGGGGCTACGACACGTCCCCTATGGGCCCAAATGGAGCTGCTGACTTCAAAGCTGTCCCTCCAGTTTGTCATTACTGCACAACTCCCCCTTAAAATTCATAATATTTCCCAAAATCCAGTCATTACCAACTCAGTTAACATATGGATACAATTCCGTAAGTCTTCAAAAACGACCTATTCCCACCTTCTTCCTCTGACCCCATTTTTCGCATTTGGCATGACATGGGCTTACTTAATATCAAAGATTTCTATAAGGAAGGAATCGTCACCAATTTCGCAGAGCTCTCAACCAGGTTTTACCTGCCTAAATCCCACTTCTTTTGCTTCCTTCAAGTTAGACATTTAATTAAAACCAATTACCCCCATTTCGCTAATCACCGTCATGGATCCGCTGTTGATTCCCTTCTTACTTTGGACCCTGCACAGAAACTCTCAATTTCCATAATTTATGGCTCCATTGACTCCCTTAAACCCGATCCAGCAGCCCATTTGAAGAAGATTTGGGAACAGGAAATCGGTCTGTCAATACATGACAACCAGTGGGACCATATTCTCGATCTGGTCCACTCAGCTTCTATGTGCGCTAGGCATGGTCTACTCCAGAGTAAGGTTCTGTTAAGAGTACACTACACCAATGCCCGACTGGCAAAAATCTACCCAGCTATCAATGATACTTGCAATAGGTGCAAACAATCACCTGCAAACCATACTCACATGTTTTGGTCCTGTCCAAAACTGACAGATTTCTGGTGTCAAATTTTTAACACACTTGGAACAGTGGTATGAACCTTAAGCCTGAACCTCTTACAGCCCTATTTGGAGTCCCACCATCTACAGCACCCAATCTGCCTTTGATAAAAACGCACGTCTTGGCTTTTACAACTCTTTTAGCTAGGCGCCTCATTTTATTTAAGTGGCAACATGCCCCCCCCCCTCACACAATAGCTGGCTCAAGGAGATGCTATCTCACATCAAACTTGAAAAAATTAGATTCTCACTTAAAAACCCCAGTAAATCCTTTGACATGACCTGGCAGCCCTTTAGTGATTATTTGAAGATGGCTACCATTCACCCAGATGACGACTAGATGCCCCCCCCCTTTTTATTTTATTTATTTTTTGTTTGTTTTGTTTTGTTTTGTTTTAATAGGAAATTTTATTGGGTTAATAGGTATAATGAGGGTACCTATTTGCCTCTCACTTGGTGTGTTTTTGTTTTTTTACTCTTGTAACAAGTGGGTGGGAGGAATTACGGGGCTAATAGGTATATGAAGATTGGGTAAGAATGAATTTGAATAGGGATTGATTACTGTTCTTGTTGCTGCTTTTTTTTAACTGTTTGTATACCACACTATAATAGGTTCTGTTTATATCGTATGTATGAAACCAGTTCAACTGGACATTTTGTGTCGATAACAATGTTTTGTATGCAACGCTGGTTCAAAAATCAATAAAAAGATTTAAAAAAAACACTTCATGACTACAGTTAGTGAAGATGAAACAATGCACGTAGGAGTGAATGCTGGGACAGGACTGTAAGCACCTACTCCGACTGCCACAGAACAGCTCTTCCTCATTCAGCGTCATCATCTGTATATCACAGAGCACTGGAAATTAAAAATAGCGCTCCCATACACACAACAGATACACACACACACACACACACACACACACACACACACACAGTGCACAGTAGGTTGATACATAGCTGGAGCTGTCACAAATGGTGAAAAATCAGTCAGAAGAAAGACAAAACAAAAGGCCGATGGGTTAGAGTTTCCAGAGAGGCCAGAGGGCACTTAAAATAAAAATAACTCATTTTCAGGAACCTGATATCTCACCAGGTCCCTTACATTTTCTGATGATTGATGTGTTTGGTTTCAAAATGTGGTGTCTATCATATTTAAACTAGTATGGCAGGGAAAAATATTGTTGGTATTAAAGCTGAACTGCTTGGAAAAGTTTGACTACCCGTCAAATTACTTTTCTTCTTTTATTTGTTCTTGTTGATTTAATCTGACAGTTTTGTGTCAGGTCTATGAGTTTAATCACTGAGTTGAGTTTAATCCCACTTCTCACTGGTTCCTCTTCAGCTTTACAAACTGAACATTCACAATGTGGTGTCGGAATTCGTCCCGCTCATCATGAACACCATCATGCTCCAGGTCTCTCCACAGGCCAGGTATGAGTTCTGTTGTCTGGTGCTTGTGCGTGTGAAAGGGAGAGGAACACTATTTGGGGATGGGAGTTTGAGTGCGATTCTGACTAATTTCATTTTCACTTTACAACTCTGCAGAATGAGTTGGCATGTTTTAAGAAAATCAATTTTCCCCCAAAAAAAGTTAATTTACAGTGTTACCCACCACTCTGCCTGCAAAAGCCCCAGTTAAATTCTATATGGGGGAAGCTGAAGTTGTAGAAACTGGTTGTAGAAACTGTAGTTGTACCTCATGGGGTGCAAGGAGGGTTTTGTTAAGCATTTTGAACTGGAAGGAAATAGAGCAGAGGGAGGTTAGAGAAACACCTCATCTTGCTGGCAGGTATGGAGAGAGTTTGTTCCTTAAATGCATTAACAAACATTTGTTCCTTAAATGCATTAACAAACAAACATGTCCATGTAGATGGACTCCATTCCCTCATGGAGCCTGCAGGAACACCAACCATAAATGCCGTTGATTGAGTTGGTTAAATGATTTACACTTATAAACCTAGATCTTTCCACTGCAGGCAGCACAAGCTTTATAACAAGGAGCTGTATGCTGACTTCATCGCTGCGCAGATCAAGACCCTGTCCTTCCTGGCCTATATCATCCGCATTTACCAGGTACGCCTGCTTGACAGGCCAGAGTACCTTCCCATCAGGGCTGGGTTTGATTCATAATACACAGTTATGCTTTTATTCACAATCAGATTTAAATTACTGGAAGACTTGTCTTTAATTGTCAGTACACATATTGTGTGTGAGTGAGTGCGTGCATCACATGACATGTACATTAACAGCGTATACATTCCAATCCAACTCCCTCAGGACCTGGTGGGGAAGCACTCTCAGCAGATGGTAAAGGGAATGCTCCAGCTGCTGACCAACTGTCCCTCTGAGACTGCTCATCTCCGTAAAGAACTGCTCATCGCAGCCAAGCACATCCTCACTACTGACCTACGCAGTCGTACGTATACACACTCACACACACACACACACACACACACACACGCACATCTATCTATTACACACACACACACACCTTTTATTCTATTCCTCCCCTCTGTTACTTTAATCTCTATCACTCATTCTCACATTTTACAATTATTGCTACAGATTCCTGAAGTATCTTAAAATGGACTTGTTGAAAGTTCCTCTCCCTCTGGTTGTTTTACAGAGTTCATACCATGCATGGACAAACTTTTTGATGAATCCATCCTGATTGGTTCTGGCTACACTGCTCGGGAAACTCTGCGGTATGTGTGTGTGTGTGTGTGTGTATTGCTGAATGTGAATGCATATATACGTGTATGTGTTCACACTCGCTTGGTCTTGTTGCCGTCAGTATCCCCTCGCCTCTGGTGGTTGATTGCTCTTCCAGGTGTAGAGAAGACAGGCTAGCATACTAATCAAGATGATGGTAACCACTTTTCAAGTGCTGTGACTGATGGGAGCGTTGCACCAGAGCCTGTCGGCCTGTCGTATTCACAGTCTTCCAGTGGAAGCAGGCTGCTGATGCAATGTCAAGACACCCTCCCTGAGGTCAAATTAACAAAAAAACAAAAAACTTGACCCTCATTAGCTGCCACACCAGCCCCCTTCACCAACACATTGGCTGTCATATCTCATTAGTTCTCCACGGTTAACAGGGTAGCAGGATGAAACCTGGCAGGGCTATCAGTGTCACTTAATAACCCACCTTCCTCTACCTCGCTCGCTCTCTCTCTCTCTCTCTCTCTCTCTCTCTCTCTCTCTCTCTCTCTCTCTCTCTCTCTCTCATTCTCTATCTTTTTGGTTTTTTTTATTTATGATTGCAGCTAGTTCCATTTTCTCACAGCTTTGCTTTTCAAATCTCCCTCACCCCATTCTTATCTTGTTGTACCCCTCTTCCCAATTCTGTGGAAATGGCACTTCATTGGAGCACTGCCCACATTTGTATTGTCCAGTGTTGAAGTCATAAAGCTCAGCATGCTCTGTCCACTTAACTTCCACTTGACTGTGTGCATGCTGTGGAGAACTTAACCACGACTTACAAATTCTTTTCTTGTCAGCACACAGCTTTATATGAACCACTTCATAACTCTGTGTTGTAGGTGCAACAGGGTTATTAAATCTACTACCACCGCTTTTGGCTTCCCCCCGTTAGGGGGCGCCACAGTGGATCATCCGTTTCCATTTCTTCCTGTCTTCTGCATCTTCCTCTGTCACACCAGCCACCTGCATGTCCTCCCTCACCACATCCATAAACCTCCTCTTTGGCCTTCCTCTTCTCCTCTTCCCTGGCAGCTCCATATTCAGCATCCTTCTCCCAGTATACCCAGCATCTCTCCTCCACACATGTCCACGCCATCTCCATCTTGTCTCTCTTGCTTTGGCTCCAGACCGTCCAACCTGAGCGGTCCCTCTAATATAATCGTTCCTAATCTTGTCCTTCTTCATCACTCCCAGTGAAAATCTTATCATCTTCAACTCTGCCACCTCCAGCTCCACCTCCTGTCTTTTCAACAGGGTTATTAAATCAGTCTCATAAATTCCGTCTCATAAAATCATTAAACATTAATTTTGGCTTTTAGTATTTTGAAATTAAACTGCCAAAATTGATGGAATAATCTAGTTGTAACACTGCTACAGCTTTAGCTGGTATTGCACTACTAATGTATTACCGTTACACTAAGTCTATGACAATCATGAAACAACCAGATTGATGGAGGCAATGGGAATGCTGTGCATGGCAGAAGATGGCTTCAGTGAATATTTACACGTCTCACTCTCAACTTTCACCGCTGGCTAGCAGAAATGTGAACAGGAGAGCCGAGCACGTAAGTCCTTCCCTGCCAGTACATAGCCTCTCCAACAGCAAGCCCTGTGTAGCGCCTTCTGGTGGCGACACACTGTAACTGGGAACACCTTGGACCCTGGCTGAACTACAAGGGACTCAGAGGAGGTCTGGCCCCTAGATGTGCGGTACGCAGTCAGGCCCACCAGTGTGTGGATATTCTTTGATGCCCACGAACCAGCCCCCAGCTATGGGTTAAATAGTGCCGCCTAGTGGATACCTCGGGAGAGGAATAGGCTACGGGAGTAATCCCCAACAGAAAATCAATGTCTACAGTGCTGTTGTTTTTTGTTTTTCTTGCCCTTTTGTATGTGTTTTAGTGGGAGAGTCCTGCTGGCGTCGTGTGTGGCTGCTGCTTCTCCCTCTCGTAGCCCCCCTTCCCATCCACCCCTGTATGTTTGTGTTATGTGTATCTGTTGTCTTGTTTCACCCCGTTTATTGTAAAGCCACTTTGAGTGTTCGAAAAGCACTACATAAGATTGATTCATTGTTATTATCATTAATATTGCAGCAAAAACAGCAGGATAGCAGCTTATTCCAACAAAACAATTTATTAGAATAATCAACACTATTTCTAATACTGATCAGGTACAGTCAATAATGAGCAGCAATGTAATGATCAAGGCATAAAGGGTGATATGAGGTAGTGAGGCTATGTGCAAATATCCCAGTGTAGGAGTGAGTGAGTGTAACAGGTAAGAGTGGTGTGTGTGCTAGGGTGAGAGGAGGTGTGTGTGTGTGTGTGTGTGTATGTGTATGTGTGTGTGTGCTGCACACTGAAAGGAGGAGGAGGAGAGAGGTTGTGCATGGCACACAGGTGAGAAGTGCATGATAAGATTAAGGCAAAGGGAGTGAGAGAGAGAGAGAGAGAGAGAGAGAGAGAGAGAGAGAGAGAGAGAGAGAGAGAGAGAGAGAGAGAGAGAGAGAGAGAGAGAGAGAGAGAGAACATGCACAATCTATCTACAAAGGTAGCAAACAAAAGAAAGATAACAAACAGCCTAAGACGGAATTCTAAGTTAATCAGTGTGCACATCTAAATCACAAATAAATTGAAATAACCGCACTTTTCTCACATGAGGTAGCTACACCAATAAGACCAACTCTGCCCAGATGCCAGCCTTACTTGAGATCACTCTTGTGTGGTGACCGGAGGTGCGTCTTTTGTTGTCTAGTGAATAGCGTGGGGCGCAGGTCCATGGAAACCAGTTCTTTTCCTCCACAGCTCATTAGCTTAAGACCCTCGGTGCTGCATCAGTTTTCCAATGATTTTGGAGTCTAAGTTACAGTTCATCTTCCTTTAAGAAATGAAAAGGGATCCGGTCGCCTTCTCTTTCTATGAAAACTGCGTGGCTTGCAGGAAAAATTAAGCGGTTATAACAGCTGATTAGCAGAGGAACAAGACTCGGTTGTCTTACAATAAATCCGGGGCCAGCAGTAATGTGAAGACAACCTGGTACTTTGTTCTTTGTCCTTTGTTCTGCAGAAAAGGGGCATCTCTTTTACACATGTGGAATCCACCCCCAGAGAGGGAATTTCAATTTTGCCACCGTTTTTAAGGGTGAAATCGCATCACCACTTACCGTACTGCTGTATCTAATACTGTTACAGTAAAGGCGAGAAGATGGATGGAGATTATCTGTGAGGTTGAGCAGGGAATGATGGCTATTATGGGCTACGGGCCGGGCAGTCCCTACAGTGTTATGTTAAATTTAAATAAGCAACTCATCAAGTTTTAACTCCTTGTATGTGCAAACTTATTTGTGATCCATACACAAAAAGTTGCCATCAAAGAGTACCCACACCTTTTCATATTACTGCAATAAAAAAAACCCAGTCTCACCATCTCTCTTTTGTCTCATTTAGACCCCTTGCCTACAGCACATTAGCAGACCTGGTGCACCATGTGCGGCAGAACCTACCGCTGACAGACCTGTCGCTGGCTGTGCAGCTTTTCTCCAAGAACATAGATGATGAGTCGCTGCCCAGCAACATCCAGACAATGTCCTGCAAGCTGCTGCTTAACCTGGTGGATTGCATCCGCTCCAAATCAGAGCAGGAGAACGGCAACGGCCGTGACATTCTGATGAGGATGTTGGAGGTAAATCACCTTTCTCTCTCTTTATATTTATTCAATTATTTGACTCTTATCTGAGTGTATTTATACTGAGATGTTAAGACATTGATTGGAGGATTCCATTGCATCTCTTTCTACCCTTGTATCCAATCAGGTGTTTGTGTTAAAGTTCCACACCATCGCACGCTACCAGCTTGTCACCATCTTCAAAAAATGTAAGCCCCAGTCAGAGATGGGCGTTGTTGATCCAGGGGCTTTACCTGGTGTCCCGGCCACTCCCACCCCCTCCACCACCCCTGCTCTCCCTCCCCCTGCTCCTCCCACACCTGTCACCTCCGCGCCTCCTGCCCCTGCCACCCCTTTCGACCGTCCTGGAGAGAAGGAGGACAAGCAGACGTTCCAGGTGTCGGACTGCCGCAGTTTGGTGAAGACTCTGGTGTGTGGGGTGAAGACCATCACGTGGGGTATCACCTCCTGCAAAGCCCCTGGAGGTTAGAAAAGAGTGCTCTGATCTATTCTACTTTTCAATTGGTCCTCACAAGCACTTAATTTATGGATGTGTGATACTGTGATGTTCAATAGAACACATTAATCTAACTCTGTCATTGTTGGGAGATCTTTCTTAACTAAAGGGCCGAACATCACATTTGCACTGCCAGGTTAAGTGTTCCAATGCGAAAATACAAGGCTTTCATGTGATTAGGATGAAAGTGTCTGCCCATGTCCTCTAAAATGGCATGATATGTATTTGAATGCCAGTCAGAATTTGGACTGTCAACCACTCTTTCTAGCTTACTCTTCCTGTTTGTGTCTGATGTGTTTCCAGAAGCTCAGTTCATTCCCAATAAACAGCTCCAGCCCAAAGAGACTCAGATCTACATCAAGCTGGTGAAGTATGCCATGCAGGTGTTGGACATCTACCAGGTATGACTGCCAGCACAGAGGTAGAGACTGATACACAAACCCTCTGTAGTTTTCTCTAGTGCAGAATGGCCAATCGTTCAAATAAAAACATTCAAGCACAGAAATATCAAGGTCCTGTCATACCTGTCACGCCCTTGTCAATGTACAGAAAGTAAGTATAATAATTTCTAGGTGTTAATTCTCTTTGATTATTGAGAAAAGAATGTGCTGTTCAGTCTTGATAGACATTTAACTACTGATGACATCATGTGGTTGTAGACCCACTACTATTTTACATACTGGGATGTTTGTTGAAATATAACATTTTGCTGGAGAACACCCCAATCTTTAGTCTGACCAAGGAATGAAGGTCTGGAACACAATATTGAAATACAGGACGTTAAGAGACCTTAACTATTAACTGTTAATAGGCTAATGACACGGGTGTCTAAGAAATGAGTTGGCTGTAGATCCAGTAACAGGGTGGTCTAACAGCCCCGTATCCCCCCTCCTGGCTAGGTACAGGTTGCCAACAACCAGCAGACTTATATAAGGGTGGCCAACTGCCAGACGGTCCGGATGAAAGAGGAGAAGGAGGTGCTGGAGCACTTTGCTCGTGTCTTCACCATGATGAACCCGCTCACCTTTAAAGAGATCTTCCAGACCACCGTGCCCTACGTGGTGGAGAGGATCTCCAAGAATTATGCACTACAGGTGGAGGATTAAAGAGTCATAATCAGAATGGGATTTGGTTGGATGCTTCCATGAAACTCGTAGAACATATCTTGATACTATATAGAGACGGATATCTTAACCTGTGCGAGTGTATACACAGTTACACACTCAGAAATGAACACAAAAATGCCTTTACTCATGGAGTAGGATGTATCTGAATCATAACAGTAAAGAGATTTAGTTTAGGTTTGTACCTGTCAGGGAATGATATTTGGAACTATGAAGATGCACAAGGATAGAATAATAGAACTTAATTTCTTTGTTGATCATAATTTTGGAATTGCTATTTCAGATGTAATTTTCCAGAGCTAGTCGAATGATTATTTCAAATATTATCTACAAACCAGGTTGGATTATAATTTCAGATGTAATGTTAGACCTAAATGGATTATCATTTTAGATGTCTGTCAGATCTAGTCAATTTTTCCTCTTGCTGTCCAATATGTTTTAGATTGTGGCAAACTCCTTTTTGGCCAACCTGTCCACGTCAGCTCTGTTTGCCACCATCCTGGTGGAGTACCTGCTAGAGAGACTGCCAGAGATGGGCTCCAACGTGGAGCTCTCCAACCTCTACCTCAAGCTCTTCAAACTGGTCTTTGGCTCAGTGTCACTCTGCTGCTGAAAATGAACAGATGCTGAAGGTACATATGCATTTTAAGATACTGATAAAAAAAATGTTATTTTGTAACACTTACCAAGGGCTACATATTTTTCTTTTGGCCTTTGTCATCTTTTTATAATATACTTCTCTCTAACTCCCCCAGCCCCACCTCCATAAAATTGTCAACAGCTCCATGGAGCTGGCTCAATCAGCTAAGGAGCCCTACAACTACTTCCTGCTTCTCCAAGCGCTATTCTGGTCCATTGGTGGAGGAAGTCATGACCTGCTCTACCAGGAGTTCCTGCAACTCTTACCAAACTTGCTACAAGGTGAGTCTGTCTGCCTTCTCCTCAGTTTCTGCTGTTAAAAAACAACCAAAGATTTGTATTGAAGCAAAGATTTGTATTTGTTGTGTTATATAACCTCCTTCACTCTTTTTGCTGTTATCCTAGGTCTTAAATTGCCCTTTGCAGTGTTTACCCTTCCATCTGACATGCATATGTAGAGTAACATAAACATGGATAAGGTAAAATCCATCCAAGATGAGCAAGCGTGTTCTATTTAATTATACCTAAGTGCAGTTTTAGATTTGGAAGAATAAACTGGGCCCATTAAGACCAAGCAATGTGGTCTGCCTTTGTGAACTCCCTACAGATGAAGGGTCATGGTTAAAAAACACCCTAACAGCCTCATTTTGATTCTAAATACACCCACTCTTGATAGAGGGTCCTACTGGCTCATGGCCCGTTTTTACTCATTCAGATGATAAAACTCCTAATGATAGCTGCCAAGTCGCAGAAAGTCCCAGTATTTATAACCATTTCCTCCACAACTATAGTCATGTCCCTGTCATAATCAGTGATAAATATAAGAGCTACGACTTTGGAAGTCAGAATAACATCGTCCACATTAAGCCCTCCTTTTTTCCATCCCCTACCACTTTGCAAACTTACTTTAAGTATTGGCTTTATTAACATGAGCTCACTTACCACTACATCACTGCTCATCCATGACATGATAAATGACAACGGTCCTCAGGGCTCTACGCTAGCTTTTGTCCCAAGGAGTACACGAGCTCCTAAATGAAAAAATTCAGGAGCTCGTCTCTTTTTCACTCAAAATAGAAATTAATGCCCAAACAGGCGCCCCGACCGACCAGAGGAGGCGCTAGTGCAGTGACCAGGACACATACCCACATCCGGCTTCCCACCCGCGGACACGGCCAATTGTGTCTGTGGAGATGCCGGACCAAGCCGGAGGTAACACAGGGATAGACCGCCACGCCCCCCGGATGCCGGACTATAATACATTTTGACTTGACTTACTGTAGCCAGTTGACAAACAGGCAAGAATATTGTGGTTGGAAGTAATTAGTACATATCATTTGCAAATGTGTGCTATTGTTTACAGATGAATCGTAATGCAGTGAAGACACCGCAGTCCAGTTCTTCATCACAGTTGTGTGTCCATGTTGAAATGCAGCCCAGTGTTCCCCTTTGTTTTTTTCAGGCGGAGTGGTAGACTCCCCCCCAAAGCTATGTTTGCCATTGCGTAGATGTTGTGGCAGATGGCTTATTTGTTGACTTTTCTTTTTAAGCTTTTGCCTTTATTTGTTTTGGATGCAAAACACCAAATAAAACGGACTTATCGTCAGACGGGTTCCGAGTTTGTCAAACGTGAGCTGAATTAGGTCGTTTCTTTTTTTGTTTTGTTTTTTGTTTTGATTTGTTTTTTTTGTTACCTGCAGAGTTTAAAAGAGGAAAGTTTAGGGATGACATCACTGGTACAACTTCAAAAGACATCCAACTCATTTAGTACACACACACACACACACACACACGCACACACACACACACACGCATGCACGCCCTCTTTTATTTCAATTTTAGCTACAGCGGGAGGACACAGCAGAGAACCAGAGATATTCCTGTTGATTGCTGCTCAGAGGGACCAATGAATCCTTGTCACAGGGCTGTGTGTGTGTGTGTGTGTGTGTGTGTGTGTGCATGTGCGCATGCACGTGAGACAAGATGGTATGTATCCCCAGGTAATTAAATCCATCATCAGTTCCTGTTCCTGTTTCTCCTCCTCATTGCCCCATCAGTAATCATCAATCTAGTGCGGGTTGCCATGACGGCATTATTTACTCTCTCTAAAGGCTGCACCCTCTCTCTGGCTCTGTGTGTGTGTGTGTGTGTGTGTGTGTGTGTGTGTGTGTGTGTGTGTGTGTGTGTGTATATCCCCACATGTGTTACACAAACACACAGATGCTGGCAATAAAAACACTGTCACTGCACATAGGCACCACAGAGTAGCAGTCTCTCTCTCTCTCTCTCTCTCTCTCTCTCTCTCTCTCTCTCTCTCTCTCTCTCTCTCTCTCTCTCTCTCTCTCTCTCTCTCTCTCTCTCTCTCTCTCTCTCTCTCTCTCTCACACACACACACACCCACACCCACACACACACACACACACACACACAGGACTGTCATTTCAGTAATTGTGTTTGTACTCCAAGATGAATGCAGGTTGGAGTATGCCTCATTTTTGACTCTGTCACTTGCTTTCTCCCTTTATGACCAAATGAATGTGGTGTAATGACATAAGCATGTCATACGCTTGTCCTCTCTGTCTCATTTCTCTGTTGTTTGCCTTCCCTTCCTTCCCTACATCCGTCTCTTCCTCCCTAGGGAAGTATAGTTTCATTAGTGTTGTTTGTGATGTGAGCCCTTCAGGCTGCACCTGCTCAGAATGACAGAGGCGGTGTCTGTCTGTCACTTTGCATTACATCGCAGTTGACACAAGCCTCCTAGGCACCCACTGTGCTTGTGCTGCATAGGACTCATGAACATACAGGCATGCACACTCATGCACACAGTCCCGTTTTACCTCGTTTGTTGTGAATTGGTAGTAATTCTTTTAGGTTGACCGATAGTGGATTTTTTAAAAGCCCAATATAATAACAAAGGTTTGGAGCAGGACAAAGCTGATAACTGTTGAACTGAACACCCAGGTAAAGGCAATGAATGATTAAATACATAAATAAATCTTGATCACTGAACATCAAACTCAAAGGTGATAAATACTAGGGATGTCCCGAGCCGATCCACGGTACATCAGTATGGGGTCGATACTGGCCCAAAATTCTGGATCGGATATTGAAGGGGGGGAAAAAATATGATCCGATACCTATCTGATACAAATCATGGGTAAATCTAGCTTAAACCTCTGCCTAAATGTTATGCTTGTATATTATATCTTCTTCTTCATCTATTCATGGCTTTCTTCTTCATATCAGCACTTCTCGTGTCGTGCACCACCGGATAAGTGGCGCAGCGTGTCAAGTGATAACAACATTAGTAGCCAGTTAGTCACATGTGTATGAGCGTTAACTAGTTGTGGAATAGTCATGTCAGTGGTGTGGAAGTATTTCAGCCTTAAAGAGGAAAAAAAAAATCCAACAGCTGAATGCAAAATTTGCAATTCAAATGTTTCGAGGGGCGGCAGAGCTGTTGGTTTTTAACACCACAAACTTAATTAAACATTTGGAAAAACAGCACATGGAACGACACTAGGAATTTCTGCATGCAATGGCTACAAAGACAAGCAAAACGCCCCAACAGCAGACCTTAATGGAATCAATAAAAAGGCGAGACAAACTGCCCCAGACAGCAGCAAGGTGAAATCGATAACAGGGAAACTAGTTGAGTTTATTGTCCTAGACGACCAACCCTTTTCGGCAGCGGCGAACACTGTGGCCCTGGACCCTGGGCCTTCTGTAGGGCCACATGTGGCAATAAAAAAAATGAAGCATAACAATAAAAACAATAGCCAGAGTCCTGTCAGCATATTAAAGGTTTCTTTGCCGTAACTGGTTTCACAACACAAACGTCATTCCGGAAAAACTTATAATCCAGTTTCTAGTATACCTCTCTGGTCAGTCGTTTACGAACACACTAAGAATAATTTACAGATGCCTCATTAGAACAGCAGATGTCAGCAAAAGTTGCATTATTTCAAGATAGAATAGAAACAGAGAAAACCAGCCGATTATTGAAAAAAGCTGCATACTCACCAAATGAAGATCACTTGAAAACAAAGTCCATCCTGCGATCCTTTTTAATAAAGTATGCAATTGCTGGGTCTTACAGTTTATCCTTTGACTTCAAGTCCATAATACGTTCTTTCTCAACTGAGATTAAAGCCAAGGCTGACAGAACTCTTGTGTACGTTTTTATCCTTTTCAGTGCTGAGACTGATCTCTCCATGGAAGCTGTGGACACAGGGATGGTGAAGACCAGGTAAGTGAGAAGGTGGAGTTGGGGCATACTCTTGGATAGTCCCTTTTGCTGGAGAAAGTAGAGGAGATCAAAAGGGCTTCGTCCTTTGAAGTCAGACGGTGTACATTACACTTAGCTCAGTCTTCAGACGGGATACGTCGAAGTGGCACCCATAACTTTCCTCCAGACTGCAGAGAGCCGTGTTGGGGAAGCTCTGCCTTCATGCAGTAAACTGCCGTGGGTCTAGTAGTGCAAGAAACAAGAGTCTCTTGTGGTCTTTGAACCTGTCCCTCACCTGTGTGTGCAGGTTCTCCATTATTCCACTGTGTAGTTGTTGGTAATGAGTGCACACGTCATACTGCAATCCAGCCTGCCGCCTTCTGGGTACCCCAGTCTCACCAACTGTTTCCTCATAGGTAGCTTGGAAGCTCACCTTCTCCCTCTCAATGGTGTCCCAAAAGTCACTGTGGTGGAAAAGTCACCTAGTTTGTACCCAAATGAGTGAGAAGACAACTGTCTGCTTGAGACCAAGTTTAATGTATATTTCACAGAACAGAGAATATCACCTAATCCTCTTCAGACAAAACTGCATGTCCAACAACTTAGTCTGCAGAATATCACACTGTACATCCGAGTGTGCAAAGGTGGAGTTGAAGATAGCCAGAAGGAAACGAAACTCGAAGCTGGACATGAGGTTGACATACCCGTCTGCACAGCAAACGCTGTCAGCATCAAAGTCCTCTTGATGATCTACAAAGTGCTCAAACACCTCTCGTAGTTCTTCTCTCCTCTCATACACTGTGTTGACCAAGCGAGATGAATACGTCCACCATGTTGGGGCAACTCTGTAGTCGACGCTGGCATATGTTATCCAATAGTTTTGTGCGTTTAGATGAACTTGAGAAAAACGCTGCCAGGCCACTGAGATGGGTAAAAAAGATTTTGCGTTCCCTAATCTTTGCAGCACCTTGAGACATGACCAAATTCAGTGTGTGCGCATAGCAGTGGACGAGCAATGCCTGTGGGATGTAGACTAGAGGCCATCACAGCAACTCCCTCATAACATTGAGCAACTACTTTTGAAGTGCATCCGACCTCTTTAAGAAAGGCAAGAATGCGAGCTCCAACAGCCTCTGCCCGCTTGATCGCAGTGGCATCCTCAAATCTGAAAAATCTCTCCTTCACGCCACTGTCAGTGACATAACGTAATACAAGTAACATCTGTGCTGAGTTACTCACGTCGGTTGTCATCAACCATGACCGCTACAAATGGTGTGTTCTTCACCGCATCTTTCATTGCATCCCATAACACCTCGGCAGTGGCACTGATCAGGTCATTCACCGTAGATGTTGTCAGGCGGCCTCTCAGCTCACTGTCATGTTGAGCTAAGTAGTCCAACAACTCCAAAAAATTCCCCTTGTTCGCCGATTTTCTGCTCTCGTCATGTCCTGTAAAGGGTAGTTCCTGCTTCCCCAAAAACACCACAGTGTGGACGAGCCGTTTCAAAATCCTCCCTGTTCTATCTCATCTATGGGCAGAGATATGTGTTACTAGAAACTGAATTTGAATTGTTCAACTTGAATAACTGCATCAAAATACTGAATTTGAATCACATAATTTGAATTTCTATTGTTTAACTTGAATAATTGCATTGAAAAATTGAATCTGAAAAGCGTAATTTGAAATTGAATTTATTATTTTGGAACTGAATTCCAATAAACTTGAAACTGAATGTAATATTATGAAATTGAATTCATTTGCTCTGAAACTATTTGATACGTCAATTGTTTACTGCTAGGCAACTTGATGCCAGCTAAACGTGCTGATACATGCACTTTCAAAATAAAAACACAACCGTTGCTTTGGTCGAGCTCTGATAGCTAATGTTACTTTTGTCTTCTTTCATTAGCTAGAGAAAACATAATTGTTTTTCGTTCTTTTTCTTTCTTTCTAAAACTCAGATATGCAATCGTGGGAGGATTTTGCACATGCTACTATTTCCAACAATGGATTCCAGTGAATGATTTGGGTTAGAATAAGCCTACGTCCAACCTCAGAATTTTGAACCATCTAGACCGTGTTTCGCATTTTTTAATCTTGTATTTAAAAGACTCAATAGTCAGTTTAACAAAAATAAGACTGTAAGTGGTTTTGATAATGGATGGATGGATGAAGACTGTACATCAATTTCTGTTAAAGTAATAAACACATGTTTTCATAATTTTGAATACCATTCATTGCCTGTCATCTTTAAGCATCTTTCTCTAAAATATGGTAAATTTATTTAAAATATATTATGATGTCACACTTACATTCGATTGGCTGCACCCCCTACGTAGAATGTCTTCCTGTGCCCCTGGGCTTTGCTGAAGGGCACTTTAGGTGGGGTTGATAGTGAAGCCTAAATGTATTAAGTGATGGATGGCCTGGACTGTATGGGCTTATGCTTCCTGCTGTGACACAGCGAGAATCAGCCAGTTGTCGATATAAGTTAAAATTCTCACCCCTTTCGCCCTGAGTGGCTCTAGTGCCTTTTCCAGACATTTGGAAAACATGTGCGGAGCCAGGGAGTAACCGAATAAGAGACAGGTGTATTGATAGATCTGTCCTCCCTCCACAAAACAAAGGAACTTCCTGTGATGCGGCAGGGCAGGGAAATGGAAATACACTTCAGTCAGATCTATGGAAGTCATCGAGTCACCTGGCCAGATGCACTCCCAATAGCAGCTTGACCGTCAGCACATGAAATGGTCTCCGTGTAATGTAGCCGTTCAGGACGTGCACATCCAAAATTGGTGTCATGCCCCCTGATTACTTGGGAATCAGGAAATAGAGGGAAAGGAACCATTCCCTGCCTCCGACTGGGGAACCATTGTTTTGGCTCACTTGCAGAGAAGTCTGGTTATCTCCTCATCCAATGCTGCGCACTTGGTGGCGAGGAGAGGGAGGGGAGTTCTGAAGAATGCAGCTGAATGGAGGAGGTTGACAGCAGAACTGTAGTTTATAACCCTTCCTCAGAGTTCTGTCTAGCCAGGGGGGGACTGGGCTGCACAGCTTCACCCATGTCGAATGGCGAGCTGTGAGCAGCAACACAATCGGTTCAGCAGGGAGAGTTGAACTGGCCCACCCACACTGTCCCTCCCCTTGTGGGAGGGAGTGTGCAGAGGGGGCCTGGACAAAAGGGCCGACTAACGGCTAAGGCTAACAGTGAAATTAGCCACTGCTCTCGCTTTGTCCCATGGTGAGCCGATCACAGGGGACGATGGAGAAATAACTACGCTGGGACTGGGCAACGTAGCAGAGAGAACATTAATATCACTGTGCCCCGAAGTCAAAGAAGAAAAACTCACCTTGGTAGGCAATTGGCTAGCTCGCCTGGAAAGCTACTCAGTAGCCGTAATGTTGTGGTCATCGTCATTTGATCGGTAACCATCTTTGGTCTGAACAGCAAGGGGATAGGGGATAGCCTGCGTGCAGCCCTGAAGACCGACGTCACAAGGCAACACAGAAGTGGCGCAGTAATAAATGGTAAATGGACTGCATTTATATAGTGCTTGTCTAGTCTACCAACCATTCAAAGTGCTTTAAAATGTATGCCTCACATTCACCCATTCACACATACATTCAAACACTAATGGCAGAGGCTACCATGCAAGGCGTCAACCTGCTCATCAGGAGCGTTTAGGGGTTCAGTGTCTTGCTCAAGGACACTTAGACACACTCTGCAGGAGCTGGGGATCGAATCAGCAATCTTCCGATTACTAGATGTCCCGCTCTTCCTCCTGAGCCATGCTGCCCCTACAATGGCGGTGGCCCTCAGTAGAGGAAGCTAGCTGAAACTTACTTACAGTGGAAACCCCACGAGCGGAGCTTGTGCATGCACTGCTGGCTCAGGATGTGCGCACTGAGGAAGAGTGTTGACAATTAGCCAAAGTGACACGAAAATTCTATTAGTTTCAGAGGAAGCTATCTGGCTGTTGTGAACAACATAAGCTCCACCAGACGCTAATTGAGCTAGCCGTCCACCGTTAGCTCTATTAGCCTTGCTAACCGCAGGGGAGGCTAGGAGGCCGCTGTCAGCCACATTAGTGCCTCCGATAGTTAATGGCGCTGATAGGCTGCAGTTAGCCACTCACCCGTCAGATGACCCATCTGTTAAACTCCTGAAGTTTTGAAGTCGAGGAATAGAGAGGCCAGTTCCTCTTTATCGAAGACATGATGGGCATCCTCCTCATCATACCCAGCCTGGGATTTAGAGCAGGCTGCCGCTCTCATGCTTGCTGGCACCTGGCTTGCGCAGGAAAGGCAGAAGGAGTCGGTGTACTTCTGCCTCTTCTCGCGCTCCAACCGGGGGAGAGCAACGCAGACAGGGCAGGTCTCGGCTTCCTCCTGGTGGCTGTCCAGAAAAGACATTCCAGCGCAGCAGGAGGAGCAGGTCCTGGTAGGTGAAGACATGACTGCAACACTGGAAGGTGACAGAAAAAACATCGCAGCTCTGTGCTCAAGGTCGCAAAATGAAAAAGGCAGATGAGCTGCAGAGACGCTGGGTTTTCTAGGTGGTCGGGTACTATGTGACTCCTACCACTTGATTGGGCGGTGAGAGAAAAGTTCTGTCTCAGGTGCCGAGGTGGAGCCTGGATGGGGTAAACCAATAGTGAAGCCCTTTAGAGGGCAAAGCACATACAACATAGAAACAATGTAATTCCTGTCGCCTAAACTTGATTCATTGTTCACATATAAGTAGAACAAGTAGAATTTGTCGGTTGCGGTTTGTAAACACAACATTCAAAGTTGGCCCCGACTCAATGGCACCAGAAGCGCATGCTCCCTGACCGCAGTTGCCAGAGCACATCCAAGTGTATAGGCTAACTCCGCGTTGCTCTTCCTTCCCATCCTCTCCTTCAGTGCTCGCCACCTGGTGAAAGCCAAATCCCAATTCACGCTTGTTTTGGAACGTGCTTTTTCCACTTGGCATTTCACCTCGCCATATTTGTGTGTTTTCAGCGCTGTGTCCACCATTGTCATAGCTTCCTCTAAGATGCGTGCTCACTATTTTGATCTGGCATCTGGTCACTACCCTTTTATAGAGTCCCCCTGCCCAGAGGTTAATGCCCAGAAACATGCCATATACAGCAAAATAATTAGAATCAGGATCAACTTTATTGGCCAAGTGTGCCTTATGCGCACAAGGAATTTGACTCCGGTTCACAGCACCTTCTAGCACTTGCATGCATAAGTAACAAAAACAAACAAACAAAAACCCCAGAAGAAATAAATGGAACAACAGACAGGACATTGGAGTTAAGTATTTATGCACAACAGGTATGTCACTACTATACAGTGTCGTTAATGGTTGAAGAAAATACAGGCAGAGGACAGGGTCTCTGCAGATAGACACTGCCACTCATGTCTAGTGGGGCATAAGTGATGACTGAGAGGGATTATTTTTGTGTGAGTCTATAGAATGATTTTCAAGAAAATTCTACTCGTTCTAAAATCCTACTTGTTCTATCTGTAAGGGGAGCTGTTTATATTTGAAAGGCTGACAACAGTTGAGAAATGACGTGTTTTACAGGAAGAGCATGTCTCACTTGTCTCGTCACTGTGTGTATTTGTATGTGTATAAGCATGCATGCAAGAGAAATGGAGAGGTGAGGTCAAATGACATCTGAAAAGCCTTCTCCACAAGGCACTGCAAGATTCAGAAAAATCTTGGAGGCATTGCATGATACACATTCAAAATAAATGTTCTGGCTGTCATATTCGTATTGATTTTTCCCAGTATTTCATATTAATCCCTCATTTGGTTAAGGGCCTGTGTTTTATCTTACTATCATCTGCTTTGTTGTTTTATTCTCTCTCATTGGCTCAGAAATACCTTTCAAGTGACAAGCCACTCTGGAAAAGACAGAGAGCTGTAAATTCTCAGTACCATTCAATTTGATGTTTAAGTAGTCTATTAAGTCTGCTGAGTACATGTCAGATGCCTGGTCATTTTAATATCCTGACATGTCTACAATCAATTATGCATTGCCCTCCTACTCCCTGCTCCTGTCTCTCCCATTGCCTTCTCATCCTCTCCCCTCTATTCTGAGTGAACTTAATTACTTCGTCTTCTCTCTTCCTAAGTGGCTGGCCGCTGCATCCTGTCAGCTCATAATAGGGCACTTCTGATCGGCCTCTGTGCAGCCTGCTGGTGCACAGGCCACTTTCCTTGCCTCTCTGCGTCCTCTCAGCTCTTAATGTCTTCTTTTTTAAACCCTCGTTCACCCAGAGAGGATATGCTGAGCATGTGGACTGTGTCGGCACCCTGCCTCGTCGTAATATGTGCACATGTTCTGAACTGAGCTGTCTGCAGTAGTGTTTGGACTGCCTTGTAATGTTGGCACATATTTGAATTACGGGGCAGGAGGTTTAAGACAAAATGAGTAGGATTTTCTTAAAAAACAACACACAGACTCATGCTAAAATAACCCTTTTCAGTCATCACTTCTGAACCACTGGACTTGTGTGGCAGTGTCTGTATCTGCAGAGACCCCGTCCTCTGCCTGTATTTTCTTATTTAGCTGACCAGGTGCCAGATCGAGATCTTATGCACACATCCAAGAGGAAGCTGCAACAATGGCGGACACCGCGCTGAAAAAGCCCAAATAGAGCGAGGCGAAACGTCAAGCGGACAAAGCTCGTTCCAGAACAAGAGTGAATCTGGGGTTGGCTTTCACTCACTGGCGAGCACTGAAGGGGAGAGGTTGGGAATGAAGAGCGACACGTAGTTGGCCTGTATACTAGGATGTGTTCTGGAAATTGCGGTCAGGGGGCGTGTGCTTTTTGTGCCGTTGAGCTGGGGACGAGGGGCCAATTTTGAATGTTGTGTTTACAAACTGCAACTGACAAATCCTACTCATTGTGCCTTTAAGTGCTTTGCTTGCAGGCAACTTAGCGGGTTCTTTCGAGGGGGAGGGAAGTGTTTGTTTAATTTTCACACTGTCTGAGATTCAAATCAGCGACCCTCTGATCACAGGTTTTTAAATGTGCACACAGTAGGCTCACAGAAAGTACAAATGTAACATGTACTACATGAAGATATAAAGATGTCTGTGGTGGCTTGTCAGGCAGATACGGGTGTGTACTTATCTGTGCTGGAGCTGGCCTCGGGTAGATTTCCTTATGGAGAACAACTCTTCAAATCCCTGGATCAAATGGGACGGGGTTTGGAACATAAACGAGAAAAATGTTTAATCCTCCCTTAATGGCTGCTGCTGATGTGCTCCAGAGCAAGACGATGGAGCTGCTCAGTGACCAACTGTACAATATAGGGATGCAGTGATACTGATACCAGTATCAGGTATCGGTCCGATACCTGATACCAGTATCAGGTATCGGTCCGATACTGTCCTAATGTGCTTGTACTCGTAAAGCTACTCCAATACAACTGCACCCAGTATCTGACTAGACAATTCCTGCTGAAATTGTGAAAAGTGAATGGTGGCTTTATTCCCCATTCGTATGGGAAGAGGAGGAGATGGAGCCAGATAGACGACGTGGAGCGATGGCTGAGAAGCAGACGAACACGTCGATGTGTCATTTGTCCAAACGGAGTGAGAAATGTAGGCAGGGTGGAGCGGGTTTTTTTACCCGCGACACCAACTGTGTCTGTGTTGCATGCCAACCATATTTTCTGCATCACTTCTGCTTCAACGGGTAAAAAACGAGTACAATCTGTATAAAAATGATTAAAATGTGTACTGTATTGTACCAGAGGCAATGCGACGCAGCAATGCAGCCTTGTGGGGTTTTTTCATTGCACATTAAAATATATAGAATCAGTGTGTATCTGTGATCCGGTAGTTAAAACGATTTAGTTAATTAATTCTGTACCTGTTAATATAGCCTACATTTCCAAACCCTGCATAACCAACTGCATTATCACTTGGCAAAACTCAATATGTAGACAAAAGTCCTCAGAACACACAGCTGACACCCAACACAGACGCAGTCAGTGGCATGTTTGTTCAGGAAAACACAAAGTTGAATGTTAAAATGTCAGCGACAGCTTCATGTTGTATATTTAACTTTTTAGTCAGAAAGTGACATCTGATGAAAATAAAACATGTTTTCAAAGTCATTGTTAGAATTGAAATGGTATTATTAAGTATTTATATCGGTACTCGGTATCGGCAAGTACCTAAATGTAAGTACTTGTACTTGGTCTGAAAAAAAGTGGTATCTGTGCATCCCTAGTAGAATGCATTGTTTGTGGTGAGTAGCACATTGTAAGACTATGTGAACTGTGAATTGGTGTGGCTCCAAACATGGCATGTGTGATCCGTTGCTTTACCACTGGCGTAAATATAGGTGGTGCAGTGGCACCAGGGCCCGTCGCTAGGGGGGGGGGGGGCGTCAATACTTCTGCATGCATTGTCCTAGTCCAATGTTACGTGTCTGTTTTGAGCATGTGATGATAGCTTGTTTAGCGCGCGCAATATCATTTACCTATCTAGCCTACCTACATAACGTTAGAAGAATAAAATCAAGCAAGCTAGCGGGAGTTACACACATAAAAGTGGATGTAAAAAGAGGAAGGAGAGCAAGGAGAAAAAGGAAAGCTGCAATGCGTGCGTGCCAAACCATGCAATCTAGCAGGTTGTGAGTCTGATGTGTGCTCCCCTGTTACTGTCGAATGACAAGGCTATTAGCTGTATTACAGCCGAGTTGCTTTGTGGACTTGTTTCATTGCCTCGTCGACTGATTTGATTTAGAGACCGTCTGTTTAGGTTTCCCAACTCTGTCCGTGGTGCGTCCGCTCTCCGTGGTTCTGAAGTGGAGCCAATCTTTGACGTACTGACCTTTACAATAACTAATCTGTGTAAACTGTGTCTGTTACTTTGATATTTCTGTTTTATTTGTTATATTTTATGCTGTGAAGCACTTTGTGATTGTATATCTGTGAAAGGTGCTATACAAATAAATTACTAAAATTACTTACTGAACCCACCTATGGTGGTGGTGGTGTGTGTGTGTGAGCGAGTGAGAGAGAGACGGGGGGGGGGGTCTACGAGGGTTGCTTGCACCAGGGCCCATAATAAATATGTTACGCCAGTGTGCTTTACCATTTTATATAACTGATAAATAAAATGTCAGAGCTTACAGTTGTGTTTGCTGTCTTCCTCCTTAGGCGATAGAAACAGCTCTGGACTGTCTGAAGAGTGCCAACACAGAGCCCTATTACAGGCGGCAGGCCTGGGAGGTCATCAAGTGTTTCCTGGTAGCCATGACAAGTCTGGACGACAACAAGCACGCTCTCTATCAACTGCTTTCACACCCCAAGTAAGAACAAACACACACACACACACACACACAGTGTAAAACTTGTCGAACGACATGGTTTCTGATCACCTTTTCCCTATCCTTCCTCTTCCTCCATCTCCATTTTCCACCCCCCCACCCCCCCAGCAAATTTGTCTCTTCCAGAAGGTCTTGGCTCTGCTACTTCACTTCCTTCACCAGCTTTGTCACCTGTGTGAAAGTGGATGATTACACATTAGTAAGCTCTGTCAGGTCTCACTGTGTGTGGCACAGACAGTGTGGAACACTTGGGGGAAGGGGAGTCGGTTGTCACATGACCATCACGATACCTGGGCATCGATTAAAAGACGTTGCTCTGTTTTTACACTGTGCCACACCTTTTCCACCTGTCTTATCAGGGTGCGCACACACAGCGTGCACATATCTGTGGAGATAATGAGGTGTGTCCGTTATGATTCGGGTGGGGAAGGGGCTTCACCTGCTGCCTGCTCTTGTCATATATCTTGATTCACGAAGAGCCCTCTCAACAGACTCTCTGTCTCCTCTCTCTGGCTTCCTCTCTCTCCCTGTCTCTCTGTCTCCAATCTCGGAATCCATCGGCTATTGTCTGATGACGGTTTAACCTCTGGGGGCAACGGCCAATATTTCGGGGCTTCTGGTGCAGCTGCTGGCTGCTGGCTTCTGTCTCCTATGAAGACTTCCTCTTCCGTGCGCCCATCATTGTTTACAGTCGGATTAGCAACTTGAGACGCAAAAATGGAGTTGGAGTTGAGAGACGACTTCAATGATCACATTGTTTCACAAGTCCAACCACGCTGTGTTACTCCTCGTCCCAACTCTACCATCATTCCTGTGCCAAAGTCCTCAAAGATCACCTGCCTCAATGACTTCAGACCAGTTGCCCTAACATCTGTGGCCGTGAAAGCATTTGAGCATATCTTTCTGTCATACTTGAAATCTTGCACCTCTCTTGTGATGGTCCCATATCAATTTGCCTGTGAAGCCAACTGGTCTGTTAAGGATGCAGTTAGCATAGCCCTCCACCATGTCCTGCAACACCTGTAATCACCAAACACCTACACACGCATCCTGTTCATTGACTTTAGTTCTGGCTTCAACTCCATCATCCCACTCAAACTCTTTGCCATACTCTTGGATATGAACATTGACCAAGCCATTTGCCACTGGATGCAGAGCTCCCTGTGGAACAGACCACAGAGAGTGAAGGTTAATAACCTAACCTCTTACCCTCAGTACAGGTGCTTCTCACGGCTGTGTTCTCTCCCCCTGGCTCTTCTCACTTTACACCACCCACTTTACATTCACGGACAGTTCTGTGAAAACGAAATATGCAGATGACACAAACATTGTAGGCCTCATCTCCAACAATGATGAAACCCGCTACCGCACTGAAGTAGACCAAGCTGTCACTTGGTGCGCGAATGATGACCTTCTGCTTAATACATTGAAAACCCAAGAATTCTGGACACTGCTTGGCATCCTCCTCATCATATTCTTCATACATTTTATAATCCCATTATAATTCTGTTATCCTCTTTCAATTTTGTATTGTGTAAATTGTGTAAACACAACATCATTGCACGTTGTCCATCTTGGGAGAGAGATCCCTCCTCGGTTGCTCCCCCTGAGGTTTCTCCCTATTTTTTCTGCCTGTTAAAGTTTTTTTTTTTAGGGAGTTGTTCCTTATCCGATGTGAGGGTCTAAGGACAGGATGTTGCGTCGCTGTTAAAGCCCCTTGAGGCAAATTTATAATTTGTGATATTGGGCTATACAAATAAAATTGACTTGACTTAATTCATTATTGACTTCTGATGCATGCCGAATCCCAAAACACCCATACAAATGAATGGGGACCCCATGACCATCCCTGACTCTTACATTCCTTGGAACATACATCAGAAATAACCTGAAGTGGAAAATTAACACTGAACACATCATTGCAAAAGCTCAAGAATGACTTTGCTTTCTTAGGCAGCTTAAAAAATACCGGCTCAAACATCAACTTCTCATTCTGTTTTACTCAGCCATGATCGAGTCTATCACAACATCTTCTATTACAGCATTACAGTATTACAGTATGGTACGGCAGCACAGACAGTCAAACATTGAAAAAACTGCAGTGGATTGTCAACAAGGCATCCAAAATCATAGGCAACCCACTCCCCACTCTCCTCAGTTGAATCTCTACATACTCACCGGACTGTAAAGCGAGCAAAGAAGATCATTTCTGACCCCTCACATCCTGCTCATCACCACTTCCAGCTCCTTCCCTCTGGGAGGCGCTATAGATCACTGTCCACTAAGACTAAATGCTTCACAGTTTTTTCCCCTAACCATCAGGACTCTGAATTCTTTCCTATCGTCCCTTCCTCACACACCACTTGCATGCATATTACCTTTCCCCTAATTGTTGTGCGTAATATGTTTGTTTCTGCTATTGTGTAACTGTATTGTTGGTGATAATATGTGGAATGTCTGCTGTTGTTCATGTATGTATTGTGCTGCAGAGTTCAACGTGTACTGAAAACAAATTCCTCCGGCCTTGGTCATGTGGCTAATAAAACAATCTAATCTAAACTAATCTAATCTAATCTAAAATCATCGACATGAGCCGAACCTTTCTCTACACAATACTCAAACTTCAATACTTTTTGTAGGTTTTTTTTTAGGTCTAGATGACATTTCGGCCAATGTGTTCCACCTGTTTCACTCCCAACATGGAATGTTTACTTGCATACAACAAAAGCATGTTTCTGTAGAAATCGCTGCCTACTCAAATGTGATTGGTCAATACTAATCGGATTACAACAGACCACAGTGGAAACAAAACCAGAATGCTTCCAATACCAATATCCTTTCCCTTGCGTTTATAGATTCCCCCCACCCCCTTTCTCTTTCTCTCTCTCTTTGGGCGATGGGTTGTTGTGGAGGGGGTCTTTTAGGAGTACAGTCGCAGCAGCGTTAAGTGTTTCTTAATATCACCAAATTCCAAATGGAACGACATTAGAGTGGCAAGGCTGGGAGTGAGTGAATGGTAACTGAGTTGGCATTTTGTCAACCGGCCCCTCCAAACGCCCCTCCCCCATCATCCACCCCCTAACCCCACTCAACCTCTTCTCCTCACTTTACTGATTGTAATTGAGGGCAGACTTTTTAAAAAAAAAAAATTCTGATTTTTCCCTTTTTTTTCCAATTTAGTGGCCAGTCGATCCCTATTTCAGTTCAAACACCCACCCTCATACTGCATGCGTTCGCCAACTGCATCTCTCTGGTCGACAGTCTCGAAGGAGACGCCTCCCCACTTCCGTGACAAGGCGAATCCAGGCCGAACCACTGCTTTTTCCGACACACACAGAGACGCATTCATGTCGACAGAGTAAAGCAACGCACGCTAGTGATAGGAGACTCCATTACCCGCAATGTTAGATTAGCTTCACCAGCCTTGGTTCACTCTTTACCCAGGGCCAGAGTCTCCGACATAGAGGGTAATCTTAGGGTGCTGGCATCACAGAGGGAGAGTCAGGGAACCCAGGCACACAGCACCACTACTTTCAGCAACACTGTTATTCGTGTCGGCACCAATAATGCTAGGATGAAGCAATAAGAGATCACAAAAGCCAGCCTAGTCAGAATGCTTGAGTTTGCCAGAAAGATGTGTGGGCATCGATTAATTGTCTCTGGTCCCTTACCTGTGAGGGGTAATGATGTTGACTACTAGGTTGACTACTATGAACATACTGACCCACTGTTTATGAAATCGCATGTTATGAAATTTAATGATATGGTATATTACAAAACAATGCAAATAATGTATAGAGCTAAATCAAATCTACTCCCAGTCACCATACAAAGGTTTTTCTCATCTCAAGAGACAAAGTATGATTTAAGAGATGTCTGCAAATTTACGGTACCAAAGGCTAAAAAGGAGATTAAAAGGAGATGTTTATCTGTTTTAGGTGTTTCAATATGGAACGGTGCTGATATTAATTTAAGAAGGTGTAGCACATTTCAGATTTTCAAAAGGATGGTTTGTAAAGCAGTTTTCGAGGGCTGTAAGTGTCCATGATTTTGTAAAGGTTTTTTGTGTGCTTTTTATGATTTTGTTTTCTTATTTTCCTACAGACTCTAACTTTATTAGGTCTTGTAAAAACATGTTGATGGGTAGCTTAATTTGTCCCAAAGGACAGGCTTAAATATAAGCATTATGCTTCTGCCTGTGCCTTTTCAGTCACTGTTTTTGAGTACATTGTTTGTATTGTAAACATTTGTTAATTGTGGGTGACTGAATAAAACTTAAACTAACTAACTAACTAGGCTCACCTCAATGAACCGCTGGCTGGCGCATTACTGTAATGAGCAGGGATTTGGCTTCGTTGATAACTGGCCTTCTTTCTGGGGCCGCCCTTACCTGCTGAAAGCGGACGGCATTCACCCTACTGGGGACGGTGCCACTCTTTTGTCTAGCAATATAGATAGCTGTTTACGTTTAGTTTGACACTAGGGACTTATCATTCAGCAGGGTGCAGGTGATTAGAGAGCCTGCTAGGTTTAAATCTAGTGCGGATGTGGAGTCAAGTAGTTTAATTAATGTTAGTCAGGGAATTTCTCATAGTGTAGATTATCAGCCTGATAGCTTGGTCTATAACATTGAGACTGTCTCCCTACCCTGCTGTATTGCTCCCAAGCTCTCCTCTCCTAAATGTGTGAATCACAATAATCTAGTAATTATTCCTACCACTGGTAGTGGTGAGATGTGCGACAAAGTACCTAATAATCTACAAAACCAAACAGCTAATGTTATCAAGAATGTGACCACATATCGTCCAAAGCGTTGGTGGCCAAAACTCTCAACAAGGTGTCTAATTCCAATTAATCTTTCACCTATTGGTAGCTCTAAAGCTCTGCCTCCTACTGATCACTTCCACAAGATGCTTAAATTTGGTTTCATAAATATCAGATCACTGTCTACCAAAGCCTTACTAATAAATGATCTGATTCTTGAACATAGTTTTGATATGATTGGGTTATGTGAAACATGGCTGAACCCAAATGTTTTCCTTCCCTTAAATGAAGCTTCCCCACCTGACTATACTTATGCCCATGTAGCTCGGGCAAATAAACAAGGTGGGGGTGTTGCCTTAATATATAAATCTATTTTCAATCTGACTTCTAGACTTGAATCTAAATTCCAGTTTTTTCAGTCTCTTATTCTTGGTCCATCTCCCTCAGCCATGAATAGACTCGGCTCAGTCCAAATTGTGATACTCTAGCGGCCTCCTGGCTGTTACTCGTTATTTCTTGAAGAATTTGGAGAATTTGTCTCAGGCCTTGTTACTCACTCTGATGAGATTCTAATTCTAGGTGATTTCAATATTCATTTGAATAAGGCTGCTGATCCTCTATGTAAAGCCTTCCTGGCACTAGTTGACACTTTTGGGTTCACTCAGTTTGTTCAAGAGTCGACTCATTGCACTGGTAACACCCTTGATTTGGTTTTATCTAAAGGAATAGCTGTTTCTGATCTGAATGTCTTACCAACAACATCTGCTGTGTCTGATCAGTCTTGGCTCCTTTCACTGTGGTAAATGACTCTGTTGAAAATTTCACTAGTGACTTAAATGTGGCCCTCTCTAGTCTCCTCGATTCAGCTGCACCTCTCACTACCAGAGCTAGGTGACTAAAGAGGCCTACACCTTGGTTTAATGATGAGACACGTGCTTTTAAGCAGACCTGCAGGAGACTGGAACGTAAATGGCGAAAATCAAAATTGGAAGCTTTTTACCTATCGTGGCATGAGTGTTTATTGAAATACAAGCGTGCTTTATCTACTGCAAAAACATCGTATCTCTCTCACTTAATAAATATTAATAAACATAACCCCAGATTTCTCTTTGACACTGTATCTAAACTTACTAAAAAGCAGTCGTCTATTAGCGGCTCACCATTCACAGCCCATTAATTTCTAGATTTTTTCTGCAATAAGGTTGATGAGATCTTAAACAAAATTAGTTCTTCAACTCCATCTACTCCTGCAGATCCTGTCATACTAAATTCATATCTACACAATGAGTCACTGACAGTTCCAGTTATTACAGCTTTTGAGACTATCTCTCTTGATACTTTGACTAAGTTCGTGTCAGCTTCTAAACCAACTGCGTGCCTACTTGATCCCTTACCAGCAAAACTTTTTAAAGACCTCTGGCCTTTTCTTGGACCTACAATGCTAGACATCGTTAATTTATCTCTTACTACTGGCATTGTTCCCAGCAGTTTTAAGACAGCTGTGGTTAAACCTCTACTTAAAAAACGCACCTTGATCCAGGGTCTCTTAATAACTATCGACCGGTCTCTAATCTTCCATTCTTCTCTAAAGTACTAGAGAGAGTTGTGTATCAACAACTTTTGACCCATATAAAAGAAAACAAACTATATGAACCTTTTCAGTCGGCTTTCAGGCCCTGTCACTCCACTGAAACTGCTCTGACCAGAGTGGTAAATGATCTTCTACTGGCGATCGACTCTGATTCCACTTCTGTGCTTCTACTACTGGACCTCAGTGCAGACTTTGACACCATTGATCACTGTATACTTTTAGATAGATTAAATTGTAATTTTGGTGTCTCTGGTTTAGCTCTCTCTTGGCTTAAATCCTACTTATCTGGAAGAACACATTGTGTCTGCTATAATAAAATATCAAAATTCTCTGACGTTAAATATGGTTTGCCTCAGGGCTCAGTACTTGGCCCTCTACTTTTCTCTCTTTACATTACACCTCTTGGCCAAATTATACGCAGTTATGGAATAAATTTCCATTGCTATGCTGATGATACTCAGCTGTATGTGCCTATAAGGGCTGATGATCATACTCAAATCACTAACTTAGAGGCCTGCTTGGCTACTGTGAAAAACTGGATGTCATTTAACTTTCTGCTTTTAAATTCAGATAAAACCGAGATGCTGGTCATTGGCCCTGCTAGACACAGACACCGATTTGATCAAGTAACGATAACAATCGACAACTCTGTGGTTTCACAAAGTGTGGCAACCAAAAATCTTGGTGTTACGTTTGATCCCAGCCTTTCCTTTGATAAGCACATTAAAGAAATCACCAAGACTGCCTTTTTCCACTTACGTAACATAGCTAAAATTCGGTCTTTTCTCTCTATGGCTGACGCAGAGATTCTAATACATGCATTTGTTGCATCCAGACTTGATTACTGTAATGTTCTGTTCTCAGGTCTGCCACATTCTAGTACTAAAAGTCTTTGGATGGTTCGGAATGCTGCTGCTAGAATCCTAACTAAATCTAGGAAATTTGACCATATCACACCAATTCTTGCCTCCCTTCATTGGCTTCCTGTCCATGTTAGATCAGAATACAAGGTGCTTCTGCTGACTTGTAAAATCCTAAATGGGCTTGCCCCATCCTACCTGTCTGATCTCCTTAAACCTTACATGCCATCTCGCGCACTTCATTCTCAAAATACAGGGCTCCTGTGTGACCCAAAGTTAAAAAGAAGTCAGCTGGTGGCAGGGCCTTTTCCTATCGGGCTCCATTGTTGTGGAATAACCTGCCTGCTGCAATCAGACAATCGGAGTCTGTTGAGTCCTTTAAATCCAAATTTAAAACTCATCTTTTTGCCTTAGTTTATAATTAGTTGCCTTTAAGTTGAGTGCTTCACACCCTGTACTGGATGGCGGGTTGGTTTTCTGTCTCAATGAATTTACCAACCACTGTTCTGCCGACGAGATTATCGAGTATAGATTACAGAGTATAGATTATGACTAATTGATGACTTAATTGATTATGGCTAATGACTACTGCAAACTGTTCTCTAACATGTCTTTTCTCTCTCTCTTAATGATGTCTTCTCCTTTCTCTTTTTCTTTTTTTGAATGGTGTCATGTGAGTCTCTCTTGCGTACATGTGCAGTCGGTTCTCCTCCTAGGTCTCCGTGGTGATGGTGGTCGTCATTTGCTGCCTGCCCTTCCACTCCTCACATAAGTTTTTATCTTATTACATGATGATGCTGGTTGCGTGGCTTGGGTCCTGGACTGCTCCGTTGGCATGTGGACACTGCTTGGCATCCTGTGCATCATGTTCTTCATAAATTCTATGTCCATTATAATTCTGTTATCCTCTTTCAATGTTGTATTATGTAAATTGCGTGAACACAACATCCATTGCACGCTGTCCGTCTTGGGTGAGAGATCTCTCCTCTGTTGTTCTCCGAGGTTTCTTCCTATTTTTTCTTCGTTAAAGGGTTTTTTTAGGGAGTTGTTCCTTATCCGATGAGAGGATCTAAGGACAGGATGTTGTGTTGCTGTTAAGTCCATTGAGGCAAATTTGTAATTTGTGATATTGGGCTATACAAATAAAATTGAATTGAATTGAATGTGACGAACACAAGCCGACTCCGCCCCCCCTCCCGAAAATAGCTTTGCCAATTATTGCTGCTTCATCGAGTCCGGCCATAGTCAGCTGTGACGAGACCAGGGCGCGAACCCCTGTCCCCAGTGGGCAACTGCATCGACACAAAGCTGATGCTTAGACTGCTACTCCACTGCGGACCCGAGGGCTGACTTTTAATAATTTTTCCTTGGCTCCAAAGACAATTACTTCAGTTTTATCTTTGTTTTAATTGAAGAAAATTCTGAGACATCCAATCATTAATTTGTTCAATACACTTACTTGGTGCTTGTATGGGATTTTAGTCCCCTGGTGATGTGGTTGTGTAAATCTGCGTATCGTCTGCATAATAATGGTAACATATTTTGTTGTTTTCCATAATCTGGACTAGCGGGAGCATGTAAACAAAACTGGCCCCAGAATGGAGCCTTGGGGAACTCCACAAGATCTTTTTTATGCTCAGATTTGTAATTACCTGTAGTCCTTGTCCTTTAAGTAGGATTCAAACCAGTATAGTGCTGTGCCAGAAAGTCCCACCCAGTTTTTCAATCGATCTACTAATATGTTGTAGTCAACTGCATCAAATAGGGCACTGAGGAGATCCAGTAATACCAGGACTGAGATTCTGCCACTGCCTGTGTTTAAGCGAATGTCATTAAAGACCTTAACAAGAGCGGTCTCAGTGCTGTGGTGTGGTTGAAATCCTGATTGGAAGACATCGAAACTGTTGTTTAGTGCCAAAAAGTTGTTGAGCTGCTGGAAATCAGGTTTTTCAATTATTTTAACTTAGAAACGTGAGGTGTGATGTGGGCGTAAAACTGTTCTTTAATGAAGTGTCTAGATTATTCTTTTTTAGTAGTGGCTTGATGACTGCAGTTTTCAGGGCCTGTGGGAAGAGACCTGAAAGAAGAGATGTGTTGACAATTTGTAGAAGATCTGAGGACATGCAATTAGAAACATTTTTGAAAAAGCCTGTTGGCAGAATACCAAGGCAGCAGGAGGAGTATTTCAGATGTTGTATAATGTCCCCCAAGTTTTTATGGTTGATGGGATCAAATTGTGACATGCTATTTGAATTGATTTTAGGTGGATTTAGGGACAATACATGCCCTGTACCTAATATGGAGACACTGGCTGCTTGTCTAATTTTCTGAATTTTGTCATTAAAGAGGGAGGCAAATTCATTGCAGGCCCTGGTAGTTAGAAATAGTAGTAGTGTGTAAATATGTGGCCATCCTACCGTGAGAGCTGAAAACTTCTGTGTGCACCCAGCACACATCAGGCAGAGAAGGATCAACAGCGGACCAACCCACATCCTGATAGGGGCTGGAAACAAACACTTAAAAATACGCACAATCCAAAATTCACAACATGTAGTTTGCACTTCACCAAAACAAAAACAACAATGAACAAGAGAAGAAAAAACCCACCTGGTCTTAAAGATAATTTGAAATTTTAAAAATACAACTAAAATACAACTGACGTTGCTTTTCTTGTTGCAACCAAATCTTCCTTTTCTGTGTTTTCTGCTGTACCTCGCTCATTTTCAGGTTGTGGTCAGTGACTTGGAGGGCCTGTTTTGGTTGTTTGATAAACGGATCAAGATTGATTGTGATGGTGGTTAGCAGTGCATTCAGAGCAGCCTGCATGTTACTCACTAGCAATAAACGCTGTGTATCCACCTCCTCCACCTCACCTAGGTCGTCCGTCAGGATGCCCCAAAAAAAAAAACCCCTGTGTATCCAGAACCCCTTAAATCACCATAAATTATGTTATTTTAGACAGATTTCTCTTGTAGATTAGTCATGGAAAATTAGAACCGCACAAGTTTTCCTTTTGTATCAAGCAGCAAAAAGTTGAGCGTGAGGTGTTTGAGTTAATTTGCCTTACTTCACATCTCACGTCCCGTGATGTGACTATTGCGCATGTGCACATTGCGATGACGATACACAAATGCTATATTGTGCAGCCCTATTTTGTTGTTTTTATTTGTTTAAACCCTGCTTCTTGATGTGTGTTTTTTCTGCCATCCCTACAGCTTCACAGAGAAGTGGATCCCCAATGTGATCATATCTCACCGTTACAAGTTGCAGGAAACACCTGCCCGCAGGACTTTTGAGCAGGCACTGACAGGGGTGTTTATGTCAGTGGTGATAAAGGACCTGAGGCCCAGCGCACTGCCCTTTGTGGACAGCCTCATCCGACACTACACCATGGTGGCGGTGGCCCAACAATGTGGTAAGGAGTATGTGTTCTCGCTCTCTCTCTCTTTGTCCTTGTCTTTCACTCTTTTTCTCATTGCCTTTCTCTTTTCTGTCCGTCTCAAACACTTCCTTTCTCTTTGTCTCCTCTTCTTCATCTGCCCCAAGCATAAAAAGATTTTATGCATGGGGCAGATGAAGAATACAACTTCTTCATCTGCCCCAAGCATAAAAAGATTTTATGCATGGGGCAGATGAAGAAGTTGTATTGATAAACGGTAAATGCAAATAAGTGCAATGAAAATGGATTCAGTGAATAAACATTGTTCAGAAATCACATGATTTAAATGTCACTCAGGCTTCTCCACTGGAGACAAAAAATGACGAAAACATCAGGTATGTGTGGACTGATGAGGAGACTCCAACAAGAGCACATAACTTTAATATTAGTTGATCAAAGTTCTCCATTGCCATTTGGCATTTCACAATGTTTTCCTTCGTTTGAGGTGTGACTGGCGCTCTTTTAATCACGTAATCTCGTTGCACCCTCCTCTTCTGCAGTGGTATAATGGCACCAGACTGGAGAATTTGTGCCATCCACTGTTTGTCTCAATTAACCAGCTCCTAACATTCACATAACAGTAGTGGATGGAAATGCGCATAAATTCACATTTTCTTGTGACGATATTTGAAAATTCAGGTAAAATTTGCAATACATTTGGATGGAAACCCGATCATTGTCTCTTTCTTGCTCTATCTCTTTCTCTGTCTCTCTTTCCACATCTAATGTTGGCTCCTTATCTAGCCCTGAAGCTTCCTCTCTTTTCCCAGTGGCACCAGAACCTTTCTCTCTTATATGCCCTTGTTCTGCCAGCATTTATTATATTATACAGCTTTGTCAAGACTGCATATTTTCAGTGTTGGCTGGGTGACTTTTTAGTAATTTCACACACTTAATTCCAGCTGGCACAAGAAACTTGACAATTTTGCTTTGTCCTGGTATTGAATATAGTGGTTCAAAGAATGTTACTCTCAGCAGATTGATCACCTTATTAGAGTTGGGTACCGAACTCGATACATTAAAGGATACTGACCGAATTACGTTGGTACTACCGAATACCTATTCACATTAGATCAATCGGAGCTAAATTTCGGTACCTTGAGAGTGGGTTGCGTTGTGCATTAAAATAAATATTGGTAATAATCCCTATGAGCCTTTTGAAAAATCCTTCCTAGTTTACCACTTGTTGCAAGTGTGCATCTGGGTGAGAGAGTATATGTTAGAGAGGAAGAGAGAGAGCCAGACTACGTTACCCATCCCCTAAACCTACAGCTTGGTCAAGTCCAATACAATCAGTGCAATGGTGAGTCAGTGCTGACCTTTTTTCCTTTTCTGCTCTCTTCATCTCTCCTCCCCAAGCCCCCCCATTAGGTCCTTTCCTGCTTCCTTGCTCCCAGCCAGGCAGCCAGCCCAGCACCGCCATGTTCCACAGTGAGGAGAATGGCTCTAAGGGTATGGACCCATTGGTTCTGATCGATGCCATAGCTATCTGCATGGCCTACGAGGAGAAGGAGCTGTGTAAGATTGGAGAGGTGGCCCTGGCAGTAATCTTTGATGTGGCCAGCATCATCCTGGGCTCCAAGGAGAGGGTCAGTGGTTAGAGTTGGATTTTTGACGGGAGGTTGTGTTGAGTATTACCCTGAAGTTAGATCTCAAGTCAAAGTTAGCTGTGAATTCGGCTACTGCCATAAAGTTTGAAGTTCATTTGTACAAAACATGTACCAGCTTCATCCTCCAATTCATGAGCTCACAATTAATTGTTGTCTTTGCTGAGATCGACACACAGCTAAGATTAGGAAATGACTAAAAGTGCTTTTTATACACTGATCAAAGTAAACCAAAGGATGAAAAGAACATTGGGTATAATTGATATTTGTTTAAACTAATGACATTTTTTTCCGATATAACAAGCATTATTAGTTTTTAAAGGAGCAATGAGTAATATCACTTTTGTGGCGTCACAAACTGAAACATTTGCTGGTGGATTACCTATACATGTCAGTGTAAAAGGACATTAAGGCTTTGTCTTGCTGCGACCTCAATAATCCAGGTAAGGAAATCACAGAAAGTTGAATCACTTCATCTGGACACGTTTATTGGGAGAAATATTTCATCACTCATCTAAGTGACTTCAGTCTCAACTGTCTGCAGGGGGCTGAAGAGTATGTCTGTGGCCATCTTACAATGCAGTGATTGCAACTATTCTCCAATCATCTGAATAGTACACATGGCCATTGTCACTCTAGTTAATGGTCACGGCAATTTCCATATTAAACTGATCGTTGGTTTGGTCGTTATGCAACTGTGCTGTTTATAAGGGTAGGGACACCTGCAGTCAGTTGAGACTGAAGATGTCACTTAGATGATGATGAAACGTATCTGTCAATAAATGTTGTGTCCAGATGAACTGATTCAACTTTCTGTGACATTGAGGCTTATTTCATCCCCCATGTGTCTTCTTATTATGGTAAACTTCAGACATTCAAGATCTTGTTGTAAGGCAGACTCATTTTTACAATACAATATTAGTAATGTGACAGTGTTCTAAAAAAAAAAATTAACCAATGTCAACTCCATGTGAGATCTCTTTTGTATTGAATAGAACAGCTATTCAAAAGAAATAATTGTTCCTTTGAAACTAAAACAGTTTGTTTAGTACTAAGTGGAGTGTTTGGCTTATGAAATGTTAATATTCTGTATCTCTTTGGTTGAGGTGATTCTTTTTCTAAAGTGAATATACTGTTCACTTGGATAAACATGTAAGTAGTGCATCTCTTGCTATGAAGGTGTGCTCTTTGAATATCGCAACTCAGAGCTGAATCTGAAAAGGGGACTACCCAGGTACTTGGACTCCACAGTTAACACTAAAACGACCAGGATTTCACTCCTACCTAAAACCACCATGGGCGGTCAAAATTACCGCCGGTCAAGATAAATACCAATTGGGATATTAATGCATTACATATGTTAGTATGTCTGTTAGGAAACGACTGACACCAAAATTAACATTTTGACAACTATAATACTATTTTTAAACAATTTAAACTTCAGAGAGACATGGTTGAACTTGAATAGCAAAATTGAAAAAACGAAAATATGACCTGAAAAACAAAACGTAAAACACATATTACTAATCTAACAAGCGCAACAAGGCCTATAAAACATGAAATTTAAAGAAAGAACTGAAAATAAATATTGAAACAGTCCCAAACAACGACCGGAACTTAAAAACTACTAGAACGACCATGGGCGGTCAAAATGACCAGAGGTTTTAAACTCTGTATTCTGTCAAGATAAATACCCAATTGAGATATTAATGCATTACATATGTTAGAATGTCTGTTAAGAAAATATTGACACCAAAATTAACATTTTAACAACTTTAATACTATTTTTAAACAATTTAAAATCACTGCTGTCCAACGTCTGTAAATACTGCACCACCTCTGTGGTAGTCATGGTGCGTCTGTACCCAGACATGTTTGAAATAATCACAAATCAAGTTTAGACTATTTCTCTGCACTGGAGAACACTAGTGTGTTTCTAGGACACAGCAATGAACTTCACAAAGGAAATGACGCGACCAACATACGTCATAAATACTGTCATGACGTGCAAATTACATGCGGTCATTTTGACCGCTCATGGTTGTTTTAGGTAGATGTTATCAGTTTTTTTTCTTTTTCTTTTTCTTTTTTGTTTTGTTTTTGTGCAATTGATGTAAAACTCATTTTAATGCAAATGTCAACAATTTTAGCAGCATTCAGGGAGCGGCAGGTCTGTATCTTTTTTCCCCCCACTAAATTATTGAACTTAGAAAATCCAAAACAGTAAAAATGTCTGCCTTGGTCATTCTCGTGTTAAAAAAGAACCTTTTATGGAGGCAAAAACAAACCTTTATATTTTGGCCTGCTCCAATTATTTAGTGTTACCTCTGATTTTGGTTTTTCCTCACATTGTTTCTTCAATTAATTAAACGTTATGTAAATAGTGCAGATTTCCCAATTAAATGTCTTGATACTTTTTTTCTTTAATTAACTTAACGTTCTGGAGATTCACATTTTGTCATCTGACACTGAGATGTACAGCATGTAGTATATTGGAATGACTGATGTAGTCATGTAGCCCCTACCAATATATCTTTCAAAAATGAGCTATACCAAAATTCTTTGTCGCGTTGCTTTAAATGGCCATATCATTGCGTGTTGGTTTTTGTGTTTGTTAATATTTTTGAAATAATTCTTCTATTTTGGAACCCATTAATCATTTTGCCCTTGGTATTTGCCCGCAGGCTTACCAGCTGCCCCTGTTTTCCTATATAGTGGAGCGTCTGTGTGCCTGCTGTTATGAACAGGCGTGGTACACCAAGCTGGGTGGGATGGTCTCCATCAAGTTCCTGATGGAGAGGCTGCCCCTTATCTGGGTGCTTCAGAATCAGCTCACCTCTCTCAAAGCCTTGCTGTTTGTCATGATGGACCTCACAAGAAAGGTGAAGGAAGATTAATATTATCCAAAGGAGTTGAATCAAGTGCAACTGGACTTGGTATATATCCGTGAAGACGTTCCGCCTCTCATCCAAGAGGCTTCCTCAGTTCCTGCCTTTCTGACTAGACCAAACTAGTCTGACTGGCTGCTGATGAGACTCGGCTTTATCTTCTAGGAGTCATTGTCAGAGCTATAGATGTCCGTGGCTCTTTGTGTCCCGATGTTTAACAACGCCTGTCTCTAACAGAGCCATAGATATGAGTGGCTCTTTTGTGTACCGATGTTTGGCCGCGCCCGTCGTTATCGGAGCTATTGATATGCGTGGCTCTCCTGTGCTCCGATGTCCAGCCAGGCCCGTCGCCATTGGAGCTGTTGATTTGCATTTGTTTAGCAGCGACGGTCGTTGGGGGTGTTAGTTTCCACTTCATTGTTCAGTGGTCATGAGAGTGGTTGGAGCCGTTAGTGAGCGACTGTTGTTCTTGGAGGCTAGGCTTCTTGAGTCTCCTGGGTAGAGATGAAAGGACGGTATTGTAAGTGGGAGATAGGTGGTGTCGCAGACCTCCTCCTCTGTTGAGAGATGGTTTTTCCAGTTTCGCATAGATGGCTTCCTTCACCCCTCTTTCAACCCATCTATCTTCTCTGTCCAAAATGTGTACGTTGCTGTCCTCGAAGGAGTGTGTCTTCTCCTTTAGGTGTAGACAGACTGCCGAGTCTTGTCCTGAGGAGTTTGGCCTTCTGTGTTGGGCCATCCGTTTGTGTAGTGGTTGTTTGGTTTCTCCTATGTATAGGTCAGTGCAATCCTCATTGCATTGTACAGCACACACCAGACTGCTGTTCCGGGTGTGTGGTACACGGTCTTTGGGATGAACCAGTCTTTGTCGGAGTGTGTTGCTGGGTTTGAAGTATACCGGGATGCGGTGTTTGTTGAAAATTCTCCCGAGTTTCTCGGAGACCCCAGAAACATACGGGATGACTGTGCTATTCCTTCTGTTCCTCTTCTCCTCATCGCTCACCTGGTTGGTCTTTTTCATCTTTTGCAACACGTTCCAAAAAGACCAATATACTTGTATACTTCAAACCCAGCAACACACTCTGACAAAGACTGGTTCATCCCAAGACCGTGTACCACACACGGTTGGGGGGTCAGGTTTTAACCACTTAATTCACCCTTCGGGTTCAACTGGATTTGAGGACGTCCACATAGCTTTATTCACAGCCTACACTTTTCAGGGTTTGATTTTGGTTTTAGAAAGGGAGAAAAACGTACATCTCCTTCCAGCCTCTCCGGGTAACGAGTGTCACTGTTACAAGTGCCCCAGGCACAACATTTAACCATAACTAGCTAAAAGTCCACAAAACCAGCTCGAAAATGAAGAAAATCTTGAACTTTTGCATCGGAGTCAACGGAGCGCCGCCATGAAAGTGTCAGACCTCTGTCGGAGCCTGTCCTATGCTGTGCTGTGACTGGCCAGTCTGCGTTTCGGGGGCATGGCTTAGCGAAGGGTGAATTGTGATGCGTTTAATTGCTGCTGTTAGTAATATTTGTAAAAGGTATTTTTTAGCTCCTCCATCAATCCCTTCCGGCATTAATCCCAGTAATGCCGTCTTTGCATTGTTTGTGAAGTTTTGATAGAATACTTCTTTAAGTGCCTCAAACATCTCTTCCCAGAATGTTCTTAATTTAGGCCATATCCAAAATATGTGGGTGTGGTTGCCAGTTTGTGTTCCCCAACTACTCCAGCATTTATTTGAGTGTGTTGGACTCATTTAGCCACTATTTCTGGTGTCTGAATGAGTCTCATAACTATCTTCCATTTGAAGTCCCTCCATGTATTTGAACTGGTTACCAGATTTGCTTTAGTGAATATTTCTTCCCACATGTCCTGTGGTGTATCTGTTTTCATTTCACTTCCCACCTTCCTTTTATCTGCAGTGTATTATTCTTACTTAAGCCTAAAAGATACAAACCCCAATTCCAATGAAGTTGGGACGTTGTGTAAAACGTGAATAAAAAAAGAATACAATGATTTGCAAATCCTTTTCCACCTATATTCAACTGAATACACTACAAAGACAAGATATTTAATGTTCAAACTGATAAACTTTATTGTCTTTTACAAATATTCACTCATTTTGAATTTGATGCCTGCAACACATTCCAAAGAAGCTGGGACAGGGGCAACAACAGACTGGGGAAGTTGAGGAATGCTCAAAAAACACCTGTTGGGAACATTCCACAGGTGAACAGGAAACAGGTGAATGTCATGATTGGGTATAAAAGGAGCATCCCCAAAAGGCTCAGTCATTCACAAGCAAGGATGGGGCGAGGTTCACCACTTTGTGAACAACTGCGTGAGCAAATAGTCCAACAGTTTAAGAACAACTTTTCTCAACGCACAATTGCAAGGAATTTAGGGATTTCCTCATCTCCAGTCCATAATATCATCACAAGATTCAGAGAATCCGGAGAAATCTCTGCACGTAAGCGGCAAGACCCAAAACCAACACTGAATGCCCATGACCTTCGACCCCTCAGGCAGCACTGCATTAAAAACAAACATCATTGTGTAAAGGATATTACCACGTGGGCTCAGGAACACTTGGGAAAACCATCGTCAGTTAACACAGTTGGTCGCTACATCTACAAGTGCAAGTTAAACTCTACCATGCAAAGCCAAAGCCAGATATCAACACCACCCAGAAACGCCGCCAGCTTCTCTGGACCCGAGCTCATCTGAGATGGACTGACCCAAAGTGGACAAGTGTGCTGTGGTCTGACGAGTCCACATTTCACATTGTTTTTGGAAATCATGGACGTCGTGTCCTCCGGGCTAAAGAGGAAAAGGACCATCCAGATTGTTATCAGTGCAAAGTCCAAAAGCCAGCATCTGTGGTGGTATGGGGGGGTGTTAGTGCCCATGGCATCATGGGTAACTTGCACATCTGTGAAGGACCATTAATGCTGAAAGGTCCATACAGGTTTTGGAGCAACATATGCTGCCATCCAAGCGACGTCTTTTTCAGGGACGTCCCTGCTTATTTCAGCAAGACAATGCCAAGCCACATTCTGCAGGTGTTCCACCAGCGGGGCTTCGTAGTAAAAGAGTGCGGGTACTGGACTGGCCTGCCTGCAGTCCAGACCTGTCTCCCATTGAACATGTGTGGCGCATTATGAAGCGCAAAATACGACAACGGAGACCCCGGACTGTTGAGCAACTGGAGTCGTACATCAAGAAAGAATGGGAAAGAATTCCACCTACAAAGCTTCAACAATTAGTGTCCCCAGTTCCCAAATGCTTATTGAGTGTTGTTAAAAGGAAAGGTGGTGTAACACAGTGGTGAACATGCCCCTGTCCCAGCTTCTTTGGAATGTGTTGCAGGCATCACATTCACAATGAGTGAATATTTGCAAAAAAACAATAAAGTTTATCAGTTTGAACATTACATTTCTTGTCTTTGTAGTTTATTCAATTGAATATAGGTGGAAAAGGATTTGCAAATCATTGTATTGTGTTTTTATTTACGTTTTACACAACGTCCCAACTTCATTGGAATCGGGGTTTGTATTTGGTAAACATGACTTATGACTTTCTTATCCCCGATCCCAGTTTGTAATTTTATCAAGAACTCTTCAATTGGAATGGGCACCAATACTCTATCACATGCTTTATGTTTCGTTAAGAAGTCCCTTAATTGTAAATATCTAAAAAAGATAGTGTTAGGAAGCATAAATTCCTCTCTCAGCTGTTCAGATGATTTAAGGATGCCATCCTTATTAGGTTGGTGTAGATTAGTGAGTCCATGTTCTAAAACCTGCATCTATATGGGAGGGTACAAAATCCTTTATGAATCCAGTACTAGTTAGTGCAGAAATTACTGTAGGCAGTCCAAATGACAGTTTTACTTTCCTCCAGATGTTTAGTGTAACTCGAGTCCATCCACCCACCTGAGTTTCTTTTAAGGGGGCATCTAGGAAAGGCAAGGTCTGTAGGGGCTTCACACACAAGCTTGTTTCTATGTTAAGCCAGCGAGTACATGTAAAATCCTGAATCCATATTGTTACAGGTTTTAAATGTGCAGCCCAAAAATATATCTTAGATTCGGGAGTTTGAGCCCTCCATGCGGTTTAGATAGCTATAATGATGTTAGTCTAATTCTTCGTTACTTTCCTTGCCATATAAAATTTGAAATGAGCCTGTCTAAGTTATCAAATATAGATTTAGGAATATCAATAGGTATCATCTGAAATGGATAGAGAAGCTTAGGTAGCACATTAAATTGGACGGTTTTGATGTCTTGTAAGGGTCCTTAGATTGCTGTAAGCAAAATAAAAGGTGCTGTCATGGTCAGGCTGCATACTTAATTTCATTTACCATGTTTTTATTCTCTACGTTTTAGCACCAATATCTGTGTTATCCCTGAACGTACTGACACAAGTTTTAATCCCTGTGGTGGAAACATTTCATCTTCATTATTCCTTGCCCCAGTGAGAGCCGTAAATGCTTCGTTCTCTTTATTAGATGCCCTGGCAGCCTGTAACTACCTGCCCCAGTCCAGAGAGAAGATCATTGCTGCCCTGTTCAAAGCCCTCAACTCCACCAACAGTGAACTGCAGGAGGCCGGGGAGGCCTGCATGAGGAAGGTCAGTGTAAAACTTCTCTCATCTCTATTTTATCATCTCTGGCTCTTGGGCCTAACCTGTTCCCCTTGGCCTCCCCTTTGTCGTTTGCCTATCTCAGAGGGCCTCCATTATTCTGTCCCGCAATCCTTATCTCTACACCCTGTTGTCTTCACAAACAGCTACCCTCCATTTGTCAAACTATTCTTGCCTTCTATCCATCCACCTCCTCTGTCCACCCATCTTCACCTCTTTGTGCCATTCTGTCTCCTTTCCCCAGCTTGTCCTTCATTGCCTTTCTTTACTACATCACTCCTTTTCCCCACCCTTCCTTTTTTTCTTGCCTCTCCATGTTGTCTCATCTCTGCTGTGGCTAACACTAATGAGTGCTGCCACTGGCCGATCGATACAGGATGGAGTGTTTGTTCTCACTGCTGAGAGGAGAATGAATGTGGCTGCCATGCATCATCTTTTTCCGTTCCTTTACCTCCCTCTTGTGTGCGTGTGTGTGTGTATGTGTGTGTGTGTGTGTGTGTGTGTGTGTGTGTGTGTGTGTGTGTGTGTGTGTGTGTGTGTGTGTGTGTGAGTGTGTTTTGGTTTGTGTTTGTATGTGTGTCTGTGCTTCCATGTGGATGTTTACAGCCAACCTGCCCTCTTTTTGAGTGGCCTGTCTCCTTAGTGGAGACACAAGGGGTGGTGGGCAGCATGGAGAGCTGGGAGGCTGAACAAAGCCTGGTCCAATGCGGATGAAAGATAATTTGTTGGAAGGTGAATTGGAGTGATTTACGTTTGGGGCCTTGAAGAGGATAGCAGACCAACACATTTCTAAACCAATATGTGTTCTACTCTCCCTTACGTCATTATTTGTTCCAGTTTATTTATTTCCATCATCCTTTATTGCATCTTTATTGCTGGCATGCTGATCTTTCCACCACGTGATGGTAACAACTGTTAACCGATATTTAGAATTTTTATGTTAGAAATTTGCCCATTCCATTGCTGTTCAACTTTTCTTAATAAAACTTAAAAACAAAATCTAAAAACACATTGGTGGAAACAGGTACTGATATGAGATAAAATAAGAGAGAAGGGCTTTGAGTAAGCTATGAACCCTGGGTAGAAAAGGTGATGGGGTGTAGAGTAGATAGTCTCTTGACACAGATATTGTGTAATGTCATCTTAATATCATTTCTTTATTTACTCTATTGTGTTTTTCAGTTCCTGGAGGGTGCCACCATCGAGGTGGATCAGTTGATGATGCTGGGTGACTACCGCAGCCTTACGCTCAACGTTGTGAATCGCCTCACCTGTCACGCGACTCTTCCCCAACTCCTTCAATGACAAGTTCTGCGACCAGATGATGGTGAGAGACACTGTGGTCCTTTCCTGGTGATCTAATAACAGACATATGCCCTCTTGTGGATGCCATAATCATCTAAAAATACCAGGATTGGAAACAGTCGTGTGGTTTAACCTAGGGCTGGGTGATATGGTTAAAATCAACTGTCACAATATTTTTGACCAAATACCTCGATGTCAATATTTCGAAGTTAATGTAGAGATGACTATTCATGCTCTAACAAAATATTTACGGATTGACATTTTTGATAAACACTCATTAGTGATGTGGATATGATGTCCAAACAGGTAGAGACAAACAATATACCAGCTAGAACAGTCTAAATTCATAAAATTGCAATTTGCAATTTCAATTTAAGATTCAAGTATTTCGGGGTCTTGTTCACGAGTGAGGGTAGGATGGAGCGGGAGATTGACAGGCGGATTGGTGCAGCATCAGCAGTAATGCAAACGGTGTACCAGACCGTCGTGGTGAAGAGGGAGCTGAGCCGGAAGGCAGAGCTCTCAATTTACCAGTCAATCTTCGTTCAACCCTCACCTATGGTCATAAGCTTTGGGTAGTGACCGAAAGGGTGAGATCGTGGATACAAACGGCTGAAATGAGTTTCCTCCGTAGGGTGTCTGGGCTCAGCCTTAGAGATAGGGTGAGGAGCTCGGACATCCGGAGGGAGCTTGGAGTAGAGCCGCTGCTCCTTCGCATCGAAAGGAGCCGGTTTAGCAGTTGAGGTGGTTCGGGCACCTGATTAGGATGCCTCCTGGGCGCCTTCCTTTGGAGGTTTACCGGGCACGGCCAACTGGGAGGAGACCCCGGGGTAGACCCAAAACTCACTGGGGGACTGCATGTCCAATCTGGCCTGGGAATGCCTTGGGATCCCCCAGGAGGAGCTGGAGCGCATTGCTAGGGAGAGGGACGTCTGGAGTGCCCTGCTTAGCTTGCTGCCACCACGACCCGACCCCGGAGAAGCGGCTGATGATGAATGAAGGATAAACACTGTTTAGTAATGTGGATATAATGTCCGGACAGGTAGAGACAAACAATATAACAGCTAGAACAGTCTAATAAGTTCAGAAAATCGCATCTCTTCACTGTAATGCAGCCTTTAAACCAGGAAAAGACAATATCCAAAATCCCAGATGATATCTAGTCTTATATCACGATATTAATATGATATCGATATATTGCCCAGCCCTAGTTGAGCGATATTACAGTATATACCTGCAACGGTAGAAACGTGTCCACCGATAGAGACTTTGCAATACCGTTTCAACTGTGGGAGCTGCTTCATGTGATTTGGGCAGCAGTGCACACTAAATACCTGTTAGTGGCGGTAATGCACCTTAACGTTGTTTGCCAACTGCCGTACAACTCAAGAAGTAGAAGATTTGCCAGCAATAAGGAAACATGGAATTCTTCTCATTTGGAACCTTTAAAGCTTCCATGTTAAAAGAGTTTTAGTTTTTACTGTTTTGGGTCTTTTGTTTTTAACTCAAGTGTTGTCTCATGTGAGGCAGTTGTTTTTGTTTCTGCGGAAGTTCCAGATTATTAAAAGAAGAAAATAATCAAATGGGAAGACGTACAGTATGGTTGTTTTAAACCATTTCTTAACTAAATTTACAGAACAGCTACTGTATCTTAACCACGATACAATGAGAACATTCACAGACTGTATCGTGATATATACTGTCATCATGATATAAATTACATATACTGTGGTCAAAGATTTTGGCCATATCGCTCACTCCTACTAATGAGAATGAAGGTGCTAGTCTTGGTAGTATCTGTCATATTCTATCAACTATTTGTTGTTTTCAGATCAAACAGAAACATGTACAACTGACTTTCTTTCTCTGTCTGTCTTAGCAACACCTGAGCAAGTGGATGGAGGTGGTGGTAATCACGCACAAGGGAGGGCAGCGCAGTGATGGCAGTGTGAGTGTAACGCACACACAAGACATACATGCACTTAAACAACCTTAAATGTGATAATGTGATATGTCAAGCTGCTTACATCAGTTTCTGTTTAACTGCACGCTGAATAGTTGAACGTTTGCAGCATAGAAGCAGACACGGCCTGTTGGAGGAGGTCAATAAAGCTCACGACTGGCACCTTTTCTGTTCAATTGATCTGTCCCGCTCAGGCCAAATAGTGTCCATCGAGGTGTGTGTGCTGGGGGGGGGTGACACTTGCACAAATTTTACACGTCCCAAGTATGGCCCCCTCCCAGATGAGTTGTGAGTGGCCGTATTACAATCAATGATTAATTAGGTGCCAGGCAGGCGGCGATCAAGCCAACTCTGTTGCTCCTTTTTATCTCTCCGACAGATAACCTTGTAGAGGCAAAGTAAAGGCAAGAGAGAGATGCCAGAGCCTCACTTCATCTGAAATCGCGCCACTTTCTTCTTAATTTAGCAATTTTATTTTTGTTCTGTCATTCCCTGTCTCAAACAGAGAGCATAATTAGATGTAAATTGGCTTCTGCTCAGTGCTGCCTGCTGACAGCTGGCCTGGCAGTGACAATAAGGCCAGGGTCACCAGGGGTTAAGATGCCTGGTCCCTTTTTGAGAAAAACTCTCACCCAGAGAGAGAGGGGGAGAAATGGGAAGGAGAACAGAAAATGGAGGGAGATGTAAGGGATATACAGTTAAGGTCAAAATTATTAGCCCCCAAGGAACTATGGAACATTTCCCTAAAATTCTGCCCAGTGTTTGCATCATTCATAAAACTTTACATAGTAAAACATTCATCAGTTAAGGCCCCTATTTGGTACATTTTGGAATGTAAAATAAATCTTCAGGTTTGCTTTATACCAAATGTAGTGAAAATTGAGGCGGTCAAAATTATTAGCCCCCATGTGATCTTTTTTTTTTTGCTTTCAAACCACACCTGAGCAATCAGTCAGCTTTCAAAACACACCTGAGCAAATCAGCATTGAACTTTACTTAAGGGACTCAATGAACAGGACTAGTGGCACTTGAACACTTGACTGAGAGGAACTACTCTTAAATTCTTGGTAAGTAATTTCATCATGCCAAAAAATAAAGAAATCAGTCTGGAACTCAGAAAGAAGATAGTGGATGCTCATCTTAAGGGGGAAGGCTATACTGTCATTTCCAAGTGTTTCACAGTGTCTAGAACAGCTGTGCGTTGCATCATTGCAAAGCACAAGGAGACAAATTGTGTTAGAAACAAACCTGGCGTGGTACAAAGTGCAAGATTTCAAAAACTTTGGAGAGGAAAATAGTCAGAGATGTCAACAACAATCCCCGGATCTCTGTCAAGATGATTGTTGCTGAACTGTCCTCTTCTGGACTTGATTTTTCAAGTAAGACTGTTGTGAGGGCTCTTCATCATGGTGGGCTGCGAGGTCATCGTCCAAGAAAAACTCCATTGCTCACACAGCGGCACATCAAAGCCAGACCGAAGTTTGCCCGTGGACATCTGAAACATGGGCATGAGTTCTGGAAGTCTATCCTTTGGTCTGATGACAGTAAACTTGAACTGTTTGGGCACATGGATATTGCTTTTGTTTGGCGAAGGAAGGGAGAGGCCTTCAACCCTGAAAACACAGTTGGCACAGTTAAACATGGTGGTGGGAGCATCATGCTGTGGGGCTGTTTTGCTGCTTCAGGCACAGGGAACCTTGTTCGGGTGCATGAGATCATGAAGAAAGAAGATTATGTTGACATTTTGAAGGAAAGTGTAAAGAAATCTGCTGCCAGTCAAGCTTTAGGTTGCTGCTGGGTCTTCCAGCAAGACAATGACCCGAAGCATACATCCAAGTTGGTCCAAAACTTTTTGAAGGACACCAAAATCAAGGTCCTGGAGTGGCCCTCTCAGAGCCCAGATCTCAATCCTATTGAGAATCTGTAGCGAGAGCTCAAGGTTAATGTCCATGCTGGAAAACCACACAATTTGGATGAGCTGGAACAGTTTGCCATGGAAGAATGGGCTAAGATCCCTCAAGAGACATGTGCCAACCTAGTTAGGAACTACCATAAGAGGTTGTTGTCAGATGTGAGTCAGAAAGGTTATACCATTAACTTAATTGTCAGAGGGCTAATAATTTTGGCCTTGTCATTTTTGTTTTTTTCTTGTTTCAATTCAGCACATTAGTAAAATATCTTAATCAAGCTTAGTGGAGATTTTGTCTTTGTTCTTTTGGAAGCAATTAAACTATAAACACTTGAGGTTATGGTCTTTTCCATCGAAAAATTAAGGGTTTTGATTGATTTTATAAAGGGGGCTAATAATTTTGACCTTAACTGTAGATGAATGTTTGTGGTGAGAGATGAGGGGAACGGGTTGCAGGAAAAGAGGGCAGTAAAGAGTGGAGGTCTTAAATGTGTACAGAACAGGTAGAGAATAAGAAAAACAATCAGAATGTGTCCCTGATGAAAAAGAAGGAAGAGATAAGGGTGAATAAATGCATCCATCCATCCATTACCTTAACCGCTTATCCTGCGCTCAGGGTCGTGGGGATGCTGGAGCCTATTCCAGCAGTCATTGGGCGGCAGGTGGGGAGACACCCTCGACAGGCCACTTGACCATCACAGGGCTGAATAAATACAGACATACTTAAACGTTTGACGGAGGCAAAATGTCAGTTTCTGCAGTCCTGGAGAGAGTCGGCTGAACCGATGACGGTCATCATTTATCATCATTCTGTCATAAAGACCTTTCAGTTCCTCCAAATGCCACGTTTCTTTTTTTCTCCTACTAATCCTGATATTCCCTCCCTGCTGTCCACTGAGTAAAGAGAACAGCTGGTCAGGAGGGCATGCCTAAAGGTTGTAACTTGCCTGTAATGTTCTACCCTGTTTGGCCTGTTCACCTGCCAATAGCAACACACACGCGCATACACCTTGCCCTGCTGACTCTCTGATCATTGTCTCTCATTCTGGCACAGCCTGCACTGGAGGGCGTTGAGGTGAGATGCGGTCGGAGCTGGTGTTGCGCCCTCTGTTGTTGACTTCTTGTCAGTGCATTGAAACGTGGTCAGACTGATGTCGTGCTGGTGAATTAACCAATGTTGTCCTGGTGATGGTGGATTTGCCCGTTTTTTTTTTTTTTTCCTTGTGTCTATCTGTCTGTGGTCATCTTCCAGAAACATTGTTGTCGTCTGAGCGTCTCCCTAACCTCACATCTTGAATGTTGAAAAGTATAAAACGCCCCCAAACCCCCATGTCCCTTACTCTCACTGGCCTCCCAGGATATTGGTGCCACTGGGATTATGAGAGAGAATGTCATACATACCATGTCTGTCTTTAATCCAAGAGCTCACTCCAATGTGACGCCACCCAGCCTCTCTGCAGGAAATGTTCCTTAACCCCCCTCTATGGTCCCAGACTACATTTTCACCAGTCTGACTTGAGTAAAATCCATCCTTGTCTATCCACAGTGGCTGTTCATCAAGACTGTATGTCAAGACATCATGTCCACATCTCATGCCACTGTCACTCCCAGACCTTCATATGGCCTTTTTTCCTTTGTTCCTTTCTTCTCTATATCTATATCTTATCTATCTATCTAGGAGATGAAGATCTGTTCAGCCATTTTCAACCTGTTCCACCTGATTCCAGCAGCACCCCAGACTCTGGTCAAACCTTTGCTGGAGGTGCTCATGAAGACCGAGAGAGCCATGCTCATTGAGGTAGGTTGGCAAGAGTTTGCTGGAGGCTGCAACAATAAATCAGAGATGATTACCAGCTGCTGTAGGTTGTCTGGGAAAATAAATCTTCCGTCCTTATGAAAGTTTCTTTGTGTAATACTTGAACAACAATATGACTGGTAAATATCAGCAGGGGTTGCTGAATGATTGTGATTAAAACAAAGTAAATGACCCAATGCTTGGATGTCTGTATTCAGAACCACAGGAGCCAGGCTGGCTGAGGTGCTGTTGTGGATTTTTGATAGCCCTATGAAAGACTTGTATCACTGTCCTCAACTATGCAGCGATCACAGCAGACTGAGGAAAATGGCAGACATTCTTAAAAATTCTGTGTGTCCAGTAACCTTTCTATTTGAATTTGTTTGTCTTTCTGTATTCCTTTGTTTAACAGTAAAGCTCAGGTTTCAAGTAAAAATACAGATAGCACCTTAAGCCTATAAATTTTGGGGTTGTTAGTTCACAAATTTATGAGTTTTCACCAAATTCTCTGAAGCTCTGTTGATCCTCTATTAATTTTTCTTTTTTTGATTTGGGGTATTAAGGCCATTAATCCAGTTTGATCTAATCTGATCACATCAGCTAGCTCATTAAGTGTATGGTGTATTTGATGTTAGAATCCTCCAACCCTCTGCCCTTCCATTCAGAGATTCCCAAGGAGGTGATAGAATCGTCTTCTGGTTTAGCTCTGAAGAAATAATTTTTCTCCTCTCTCTGTCCCTGTTCATAACTCTTTGTCCTTTACACTACATGCTCCATGCTACCCGGTTGATTACATGGCAGTATGCATGTATAGCAAACATATTCCTAAACAAGGTCAGGTATCAAACAAAGTATGCTGACATTTTCATAAACTTTTAACAATCGGAAGCATGACAAGGAATCCACCTCTCCTGAATTCAAGACCTTAGTGATTATTTTATTTGATTCTTATCTAACAAAGAGTAATTGGTGTAGGAATACATCAACATATGATATTCATATTTTATGGACCCCCCAATACAAGGCTGGCAGTCCATTCAGGGAGCCTTCAATCACGTTCCTGACATGTCACCCATCTCAGACAATGGAGCGTTTCATGATGGAGGCCACTCTCAATGACCCGCAGTGGAGCCACATGTTCATGGTGAGCCATAGAACCTCCCTTTATAAGCACATTTGATATTTAAAGAGGTTATAATCTGATATATTTTATCCATGTTTTTGTTTGTTAAATTATAGATGTATTAAATAGATGAGTGCCTGTTCTTAGTGCTCATTGAATAATAATAATAATGTTAATATTAAGAATACAAAAAAGATAGGAATGGCATGTCAGGTATGAAATATCAGGATAATAAACATCACATGTAAAAATGAGTATTTAAAAACGGGAGTTCTTTGATACACCATGTGGTGCAACCTGGACACATCGTCAGTAATGAACCCAGGGTCATCAGGTGTTGGGGGTCTTAACATCAGACACTCTCGCCCGAGCTACCCAGCAGGGGGTGTTCAAACCCCGACTTGTGTACAGGTAGTGCATTACACCATACATCACCCCCCTCACCCAGAGCCAACGGGAACCCTTATCAGCAGCTTCCAAGATGTTTCAAATGGCTCTTCTTTGCAGCCCACAAATCCCCAAGAGTCCCAGGACTTGGTGTAGAGACGGGCCTGAAAAGCCCCTGCAGCTCACTTCAACCGGCTCACAGTGGACCTTCCACCCATTCCTCCAACATTCAGCTACCGGATATGCATACCTGGCTCTCTTCCTATTTTGCACCTCTTCCATCCCATCTTCCCAAGGGACAGTTAGGTCTAGCAAAACCACTTGCTTGGTTGCCACGGACATCAGTACCATCGCCTGAGTGTGGTAGCTGCGATGGTGTCCGGGAACCTCAGTTGTCTCCCTGCATTGACCAGGAACTGCCAGTCCCTTGATGTTGCAAGCAGCCCGACCTTGGCCTTTGACTAGGACTGGGGGTTTTCCCTTGCTCAAACAAAGGCGATGGGGTGTTTTGTTGGGTGTTGCTGCTTGCTGTAGCTGATCCCAGTGCAAATGGTGTCTGCTACTGCCCACAGAACTTGGTGATGATGCCAACGATACCACCCCTCTCCCAATGCCTTTGGACCGCGGTTCAGGATGTGCTCCAAGGATCCCATTTTCTGGCAGAGTTGGCAGGCAGGTGAGGCCCCAGCTGAACAGGTGTGAAGGGGTTGGGAGGACCTCATACACTGACTGGACCAAAAACTTGAAATTGGTGCGATTCCGCCCTCCAGAGTTCTACCCAGGTGATCTTTCGGCCAGTTGTATGCTCCCACTTGGTCCAGGCCCCCTGCTTCTACATACCCACCATTCTGCTGTAGTGAGCTTCCTCCACCTCTGCGTGTACGGATACTGTGCCACAACCTTGCCTCAGCCTGCTCATTTGCCTCATGTGTGTGCCACTTCCTTCCTGTTCTGACCTCGATATCCGCAGAGGAGATCTTGGTGACAGTGGAATCTTGGTAGAGCAGGAATTCTCTGGCTCGGGTGACCTTGAACTCCTCTGCCAGACTGTGAAGAGGAAGCTGTAACTTGGTGTTATGCCCGTAAAGGGCGATGCTATTTAGGCTCTGCAGCAGGCCCAGCCACCTGTGCAGGAACTGGCTGATCTTCCTTTCGAAGCCCTCCACAATGGTGATTGGGACTTTGCAGATTAGCAGTGGTCAGAGGAGTTGAGGCAGAATTACAGTTGATATATCCAGGCCTTGAATTTTCCAGGAAGCCCTGACTTGTTCATTGTGGAGAGCCAAGTGTTGAGGTCATCACTGGTCACCTGGCATGCCACTGTGTCCTTCAGATTGCTGGTAAAGATCTTACCCAGGCCCTTGACTGGCTTCTCAGTCACAGATGGAATTTGGGTGCCTCCCAAAGAGAAGCTGAACTGGTTGGTTACTCTTCCTTTCCTGAGGACCATAGACCTGGATTTTGTGGGCTTGAAGCTCATTCTTGCCCATGTAATGAGCCGTTCATGTCCTGAAGGAACCACCTGCATCTGGGCACTGATGTAGTTGTTGCTGTTAGGTCAGCCATGAACACTCTGATCGGAGGTTGTCGGATGCCAGATTTGGACTTCGGACCCCTGCATTCCACTTCCGTAGACTTCACAAGTGTATTCATGGCCAGCGCAAACGGGGACACAGAAATTGTGCAGCCAGTGATGATGCCATTTTCTAGCCGATGCCACGCTGATGGTGAGGTCCCAGAAGACACCCTCAGGCTAAAGTTGTTGTAATTGTCGAGGTTGAGGTTTTGGATCTTCTCTGGGATGTGGTGTCTGATTAGGACCAACTCTACCAGTTTAAGTATGGAGAGAAACAAACTGAATGGTTGCTGGTTGAAATCCTCTGACTACCTGGGTAAAACTGGGTGGGGATACGGGGGATAGAGCCAGCCTAAAGCAGTCACTCATCCACTCCAGTGGAGCTGCTCTGTTATGTATTTTAACTTCTTTTTTTTTCTTTTTTTTGTGAATTATAGATGTAATATACAGATGAGGGTGCCTGTTCCTAGTGCTCATTGAATAAAAATTATAATTATTATAATAATGGTAATATTATAAATGCAAAAAAGACAGGAATAGAGTGTCATGCATGAAATATCAGGGTAATAAACATCCCATATAAAAACAAGTATTTAAAAACAGGACAGTTTAAGTATTGAGAGAAACAAACTGAATTGTTGCTGGTTGAAATCCCCTGACCAGCTGGGTAAAACTGGGTGGGGATACAGGGATAGATCCAGCCTAAAAACGTCACTCATCCTCCAGTCTGCTCTGGTGGAGCTGCTCTGTAGCCAACGGGAGGAGACTGTGCACACTACTAGACTGCCATATTAGCATACATGTTCTAATATGAAGCAGGGCTGTGTTTGAAAGAAGCATGGATGCTTAATCAGCATTCATTCATTCATTTTCAGCCGCTTCTCCGGGGAAGGGTCATAGTGGCAGCAAGCTAAGTAGGGCACTCCAGACATTGCTCTCCCCAGCAACGCGCTCCAGCTCCTCCTGGGAGATCCCAAGGCCAGATTGGACATGTATTCCCTCCAGTGAGTTCTGGGTCAACCCCGGGGTCTCCTCCCAGTTGGACGTACCCAGTAAACCACCAAAGGAAGGCACCCAGGAGGCATTCTAATCAGATGCCCAAACCACCTCAACTGGCTCCTTTCAATGTGAAGGAGCAGCGGCTCTACTCCGAGCTCCCTCCGGATGTCCAAGCTCCTCACCCTATCTCTAAGGCTGAGCCCAGACACTCTACAGAGGAAACTCATTTCAGCTGCTTGTGTCCGCGATCTCACCCTTTCGGTCACTACCCAAAGCTCATGACCATAGGTGAGGATTGGAACAAAGATTAACTGGTAAATTGAGAACTTTGCCTTCTGGCTCAGCTCCCTCTTCACCAAAACGGTACTTCCGGTACAATGTCCGCATTACTGCTGATGCTGCACCAGTCTGCCTGTCAATCTCCCGCTCCATCCTACCTTCACTCGTGAACAAGACCCCGAGATACTTGAACTCCTTCACTTGAGGCAACAACTCATCCCCAACCCGGAGGGAGCAATCCACCATTTTCCGGTTGAGAACCATGGCCTCAGACTTGGAGGTGCTGACTCTCATCCCAGCCATTTCACACTCAGCTGCAAACCGCCCCAGTGCGCTGGAGGTCACGTTCTGATGAAGCCAACAAAATCACATCATCTGCGAAGAGCAGAGATGCAATTCTGAGGTTCCCAAAATGGACACACTCCTTGCCTTGGCTGCACCTTGAGATCTTGTCCATGAATATCGCACACAGAATCAGAGATGAGGGACAACCTTGGTGGAGTGTGACACCCACCGAAAACGTGTTTGACTTTGTGCCGAGAATGTAGACACAGCTCTCACTTTGGTTATACAAGGACCGGATAGCTTGTAGCAACTGTCCCGGTACCCCGTACTCCTGCAGGACCCCCCACATAGTGCCCCGGGCTACACGGGGCACTACATGCACAAAACGCATGTAGACTGGCTGGTCAAATTCCCATGCCCCCCTCAGCACTTCCGCGAGGGTAAAGAGTTGGTCCGTTGTTACACGCATTGTTCCTCCTCCTGGATCTGAGATTCGACAATCGGTTGGAGCCTCCTTTCCAGCACCCTAGAGTATACTTTCCCAGGGAGGCTGAGTAGTGTGATGCCCTGATAATTGGAGCACACCCTCCGGTCCCCCTTTTTAAATATGGGACCACCACCCCAGTCTGCCACTCCACAGTTACTGTTCCTTACCTTCACGTGACACTGAAGAGGTGTGCCAACCAAGACAGCCCAACAGTGTCAAGAGCCTTCAGCATCTCCAGACGAATCTCATCCACACCGGGCGCCTTGCCACCAAGGAGCTTTTTAACTACCTCAGAGACCTCTGCCGGGGATATGGGTGGGGCTTCCCCTGAGTCTTCAGACGCTACCTACTCCACTGAGGATGTGTTAGCCAGGTTCAGGAGCTCCAAAGTGTTCTTTCCACCGCTCGACAACATCCCCAGTCCGGGTCAACAGTTCCCCTCCCTGGCTGAACACAGCCCGAGTCAAGCCCTGCTTCCCCTTACTGAGTCGCAGGATGGTTTGCCAGAACCACCTTGAGGCCAACCGAAAGTCCTCTTCCATAGCCTCGCTGAACTCCTCTCACATAGGAATGATTAATCAGCATTCCTGTGATAAATAAACACCAAAAAACCTTCCAAACCCTGAAGTCAGACATTTTGGTGAGTGTCCATCGTATACGAGGAGAAAGCCACAAGTCTTACATGACTCATTATTTTGTCTCAGACTTTATCTACATTGTGAGCAATGTTAATGACTTGTTGTATGTTCATGTACAGAGTTTGCTGAAGCACAAAGATGCCAAGCCCTTAAGAGATGTTCTGGCCTCCACCCCCGGCGCTTTGTCCCCCTGCTGGTACCCGCTGGTACCGCAGCCACCATTCGGCCCGGATCACCTTCCACCAATACCGCCAGACTTGACCTGCAGTTCCAGGCCATAAAGGTTTGAGCGCACACATGAACATATGCTTGCCAATACACACTCTTGCTCAAGCAAGCTGAGTTATGTGCTTTTGCATAGCTCCTTGCTCCCTCTCTCTGATGCAACAGGAACTCAGTAGTAATCTAAACAATGTAAATTTTATTGATTTAACAATTTAGTCCCCAATTGCTTTCAACTGCAGTTTACTTCTTTGTGCTCAGATCATCAGCATCATAGTGAAGAATGATGAGGGCTGGCTGGCAGGGCAGCACTCCCTGGTGAGCCAGCTGAGATGAGTCTGGGTCAGTGAGGCCTTCTAGGAGAGACAGAAAAGACAACATGGCTGCCACCAACTGGAAGGAGCCCAAGCTGTTGGCCTACTGCCTGCTCAGCTACTGCAAGTATGTCTGCTCTCCTGATGTACGTGTGGGTGTGTGGGTGAGTGCGTACATCAAAAGATTAGTGGGCTTGCAAGGTCAAGGCTCTAAAACGTGCTACACCATTTTGAAAGGGGGCTTTTGACCAAATCTCAACAGTTGGAATCCATTAAATTATTGAGGCACCCATGAGCAAGGCCTTGGGCAGCCCTTAGTTTCTACAGTGTCAGTCTTCCTTGGCTTATAAGATTGTGGTTGGGCTGCGTACCTTCTATAGTGGAAAAAGAGCATACATTCAGGTACATTGAAAGTAAATGGTGATAAAATAAGAAAGAAAGAAAAGAAAGAAGCCACTTCATTTGACATTGCATTCTTTCAGTGAATTAGTTCTCTGCATTTAACCCATCCTATTGTATTGGAGCAATGGGCAGCTGCAGCGCCCAGGAACCATCTCCAGTTCTTCTTTCCATTGCCTTGCTCAGGGGCACAGACAGGAGTATTAACCCTAATATGCATGTCTTTTTGATGGTGGGAGGAAACCGGAGCACCCGGAGGAAACCCATGCAGATATGGGGACAATGTGCAAAGTCCACACAAAAAGGACTTGGGACGGCTTCTGTGAGGCAAAAGTGCTAACCACTGGGCCATCGTGCTGCCCCCAAAAGAGATTTGAAAAAACAAACCATGTGAATCACTAATTTGTCACAGTTGATATTGTTATCCAAGGTTGTGTGAAGGTGTTTTAAAAGCTGAACATTTCCTGTTTGCTCGCTAAGTTGGCTGACTGTGTCTCCCTCCAGGCGCAACTTCTCAGAGATCGAGCTGCTGTTCCAGCTGCTGCGAGCCTTCACAGGTCGTTTCCTGTGCAACATGACCTTCCTGAAGGAATATATGGAGGAGGAGATCCCCAGGACCTACTCCATTACCCATAAACGGGCCCTCTTCTTTCGTTTTGTGGAGTTTAATGACCCGCACTTCAATGATGAGCTCAAAGCTAAGGTATATTAAGAGACACTCTAGCAGTATTAAGCCTTCAGTAGCCGGTATAAGTAGCTTCCTCAATGGGAGAACTGAAAAACACAGATGCCATCCATCCGTAGTCAATAGCCACCCAGTCAGGGTCGCAGGGAACACAGAAGCCAAAAATGACCAGCATTTGTTCTTTCTCTGTCCCTTGGTCTATCTTAAACCCCTGGTCTTTGTTTACTAGCATCATGTGACAATGACGGTTGAATACTCCATTCATATTCCATGAGTATTTCGATCAAATTCAGATGATGGAGGGTTTTTCCGCTCAGAACTGTGTATAATACAGGGGCCTACAGCTGTTTTTTGGCATGTTTGAAATTTCATGGCTGTGTATGATCTAGTTTAAAAGGAACCCTACACAGGTCTGTGAAAGTATAGAACATTAATAACATTATTTTCATGTCTTGAAATGTTAAAGTTACTGGAGAACAATGCATTTTTCATATCTATATGCCCAAATGACTGATTTTCTTTGTAATGTATATCTATTTTCTTGGGTGCATGTTTTTCAGGTAGAGGGAGATAATGGTCGCATTGTCACTCACATTACACATCTTTATATTTTGTACTCAACACAGACAACAAGGTTCAAATCCAGTCAAGAAGTTTTTGTCTGAAACTAAGTTTGAAAAAGAAAATGTGCGGTAATTTGATTTGGTTACAGAATTAAATTTCGCTTCAAACATTGTTAACTCTACAGTGGTCCCATAGAGTTGCTGGTCTTTCAGTGTCAGAAGTGTATTGAGGGACCTAATCTTTGTGAACTTTATGGTGGGTGAATTTTTCCCCAGCAGTTTTTTGAAGGAGTCAGGGAGGTCGTTTTGGCTGCTTCTGAACCTGCCGAGAGTCACAGATGTCTTTCTCCTCTACCTGACCCACTGCTGCAAGGATTTCAATCAGTAGGGCCGCTTTTTTGGGGATTTTTGTTTTTTATATTTTTTGTTTTTTTTGTTTTAGATTTTTTCCCCCTTTTCTCTCCAATTGTATTTGGCCAATTACCCCACTCTTCCGAGCCGTCCCGGTCGCTGCTCCACCCCCTCTGCCGATCCGGGCAGGGCTGCAGACTACCACATGCCTCCTCCCATACATGTGGAGTTGCCAGCCGCTTCTTTTCACCTGACAATGAGGAGTTTCACCAGGGGGATGTAGCGCGTGGGAGGATCATGCTCCCCCCCCACTGAACAGGTGCCCCAACTGACCAGAGGAGGCGCTAGTGCAGCGACCAGGACGCATACCCATATCTGGCTTCCCACCCACAGACACGGCCAATTGTGTCTGTAGGGAGGCCCGACCAAGCCGGAGGTAACACGGGGATTAATTGGAACAGCGTGCTGGGTTGGTAGGCAGTGGAATAGTGTAGGGCTGCGTTTTAATTAAGCTCTCCGTCTTTGTCGCTCTCTCACATACTTTGACACATACACACACTCGCTCCCAAACATTATCTCTACTTACAAGCTGTCACACATGCCCGTACGGAAATGCGTACTCGCATGCAACATAGGCACACATCCTCTCATACACACATGCACACAGACACACACATGAGCTCATTTTTTTGCTCTCACGTGCACACACACATCCTCTCAAATGTGTGTGTCTGCTCCTTTTCTTTGGTACAGCCACACATACACGCATGTCTGCGCGCACAGATGGATGCACAGCGCTAACCATGAATGCAGGGAAGTGCATTCAGGGACACAAATCCCAAAGACGCTGAGCGGTGTGTGTGATCCCCCTCACACAACCCTATCCCTTTCAGTCACATTAGTAACGAAGTTGTTTAAGGGGCAGATGGTTTCTTGAAAAGACTATGAGGCAAAATGAGAAAAAAGACTGAGATAAAAGGAGAAAAAACTGGGGCCCAGAGGAAGAGCAAGGCAGTGTGTTGTGCTTGGGCCGCTCATTATGCTGCTTCTCTCTGGGCTGAAGTGTTTCATCAGAGCACAGCTCATTCCCTGAGCCAGCAAAGCCAGGCTGAGGTCTGAACATATTGTTGTTTTCCTCTAAACTGTCCTCCGCTGACCAGCTGCAGACGCTTGGGGTGTGTGTGTGTGTGCGTGTGTGAGAGCATTTCCTTTTAGCTTGTGTGTGCATGAGAGAAAGAGATTTGTGTGTGGATATATGTGTGTGTGTGTGTGTGTGTGTGTGTGTGCGTGCATGTGTGACAGCATTTCCTTTTAGCTTGTGCGTGCATGAGAGAAAGAGATTTGTGTGTGGCTATATATGTGTGTGTGTGTGTGTGTGTGTGATTTTTAAAGTGTGTTCTATTGTGTGGGTTGTTGCATCTGCTGACATTTAAATAATTGACTTAAGTATTTTCCTGGAAGCATGGTACCGTGGGGAATTTTATAAGTGTTTGTGTAGTCAGTATTGCTGTGTATGTGCGTGTGCGTGAGAGTGGACGTGCATATACACTGATGTTCTAGCAAGACATCAGAGGCAGATGGGGTCTTGGGGGGTATTTCACGTTAAACTGAGACAAAATGAGGAGGAGCCAACTAGAGAGAGACCTAATGAATGATCCAATATGGTGCAGCTTTACCTTTATTGACTCTTGTTTTAGCTAAACAGATCCTCTCAGAGCTTTGCCTTGTCACTGTATTTTACTTTTAGAAAGCTGTAGCTAAATCACAAAACCTCACCATAAATCCTTTAGCAGACAACGAGATATTCAGTGCATAAAAGAACCACAGTGTGCTGTCAGACGTTTTTATCCAAAGTGACGTACATCTGAGAGTTGATACAACACAAGCAAGGATCTAGTCAGGAGACAACAACACAAGTGCCAAAAAATTAGGTTCAAGTCCAATAGGACGTAGGTGTTAACAGGCAGTGCACAAAGGCAGTGCATCGAAGCGATTATTTATTTATTTTTAATATGAATACCACCATCAGGTGTGGAGGTGTTGGAGAAAGATCTGGGTCTTTAGCTTCTTCTTAAAGATGGAGAAGGGACTCAGCGGATCAAAGGGAGTTTGGTAACTTGTTTCACCACCAGGGAACTACAGAAGAGAAGAGTCTGGCTAGTGACTTAGGGCCCTGTTGTGGCGGAAGTGCCAGGCAACTTTCATTGGCAGAACATAGTGAGCAGGACTGAGTGTAGACCTGAATGTAGGGAGTTCAGGTAGGCGGGAGCCGTTTTAGTTGTTGTTTTGTTAGCAAGCATTAAGGTTTTGAATGATACAGGCAGCAACTGGGAGCCAGTGGAGAGGGATATGAACAGCGGGGTGACATGTGCTGTTTTGGGTTGGTTGAAGACCAGACGTGCCACTGTTTTCTGGAACATTTGCAGAGGTTTGAAAGCGCATGCAGGAAGACCTGCCAGTAAAGAGTTGCAGTAGTCAATGCATGATGTTACGAGAGCCTGTACCAGGAGTTGAGTTGCATGCTCAAACAGGAAGGGTCTAATTTCCCCGATGTTGTACAGGGAAAATCGGCATAACCGAGCAATCGAGGCCATGTGAACCTTAAAGGTGAGTTGACCATCAATCATGATACCCAGGTTTCGGGCAGACTTTGTGGACATGAGTTGGGTTGATCACTCCCACTTTTAGTGGCAGTGAATTGGTATTGTTTTAATGTTTTTTGATCTAATGTGATTAGACAATTCTCATGGCTGTCAATCATGTTCACACCCACCACGCCGCCTCTTCTCGACTGTCGATCATCCACCGTCTACGAACCCTCATAAAATCTATAGGCCACATTGTCCTTCTTAATAACTCTGTGACTGTGTGGACATTAAAGCAGCTGTCAGGTGTGCTGCGCCAAGGTAAATTGCGCCCCCCCCCAAAACATTTTTTTTTAGCACCAGCCGCCACTGGGCGGGAATGATAGGAAGAGCTGGGTATCGTCAGCATAGCAATTGTATGCGAAACCATGGAAGTGGATGATTGCACCAAGTGAGGTGGTGTATATTGAGAAGAGAAGGGGACCGAGCACTGACCCTTGAAATACCCCTGGGGATAAGCTGTGTGGTTTGGACACTTCTCCTCTCCAAGATACTCTAAAAGATCTCCCTGAGAGGTAGGACATGAACCTGCGGAGGGCAGATCCTGAGATACCAAGCTCAGTGTGTGTGGAGAGGATGGTTTGGTGGTTAACCGTGTCAGAGGCAGGTGACAGATCTAGCAGCAATAAAGCTGAGGACTGATCAGCAGCTCTCGCCAAATGCAGTGATTCTATTACCGACAGGAGTGCAGTCTCAGTAGAGTGACCCCCGCTTAAAGCCAGACTGATTCAGATCATACAGATTGTTCTCAGAAAGGAATTCAGAGACCTGGTTAAACACTGCGCTCAAGTATTTTTGAAAGAAAGGGTAGGGGTGAAACCGGTCTGTAGTCTTCAACCTGGGCTTGGTTGATTGTAGGTTTTTTTGAACAGCAGGGTGACCCGAGCTTGCTTAAATGCGGTGGGAAACACCCTTGTAAGTGAGGAGTTGATGATGTGTGTGAGTGTGGAGGAAAAGTTCTGTAGGAGGTTGGATGGTATCGGGTCCAGTGGACAGGTAGTGGGACGAGAGTCCAGCAAAAGCTTGGAGACTTCCTCCCCAGTCAGGGAGGAGAATGAGGTGAGTGAGGCACTGTTAGCTGGCAGTGGCAGACAGAGGTGGTTAGACTCAGAGAACTGATTACTGATGGCAGAACCTTATCAGTAAAGTATGAGGCAGACATGTCAGGAGTGAGCAGAGTGGAGGTCAGAGGAGGAGGCGCTTGAGGAGCGAGTTAAAAGCAAAATCATTTTTCGAGCATCAGTGGTGCTACAGATCTTGTTCTGATAGTAAATGGTCTTGGCTATTTTTAAGCTGGAGGGGAATGATGCTAGGAGACACTGATAGTCGCTGAGGTCAGTGGACCCAGGTTTTACGCCATTTTCTCTCTGCGGCTCTGAGCCCCGCCCTTTGCTCTCTGATGACCTCAGTGGGCCATGGACTGGGGGGGGGGGGCATTATGAGCAGGTTTGGATGCTGGAAGGCAGAGATTAAGAGAGGAGGCTAATGAGGAACAGAGTGTGTCCGTAGCCTCATTGACAGGGAGTGAAGAGAATTCATTATGCAGAGGCATGGAAGCCAAGACCTCATTGGAATGCTGGGTCGGTGTAAGGGACTGGAAGTTTCGGTGGAAGGAGACCCTTTGTGGAGGAACATGAGGATGTTCCAGTAAGGAGGCCGTAAATTGAATAAAGAAGTGGTCTGACAGATGTAAGGGGGTGACAGTCGGATTTGCTGTGGAGTGGTTCTGAGTCAAAATCAGATCAAGAGTATTGCCTGCTTTGTATGTGGCAGGGGTGGGGACCTGTCTAAGGTCAAAGGAGGACAGAAGAGACAGGAAGTCAGTCCCTTGGGTTTTGTCAGTATGGATATTCATGTCTGCCATGACAATCAGTGGTGTGTCATCATCAGGAATGGCTGAGAGTAACATGTCTAGTTTGACTACAAAGTTCCCCAGTTGACACCCTGGTGGGCAGTACATGACAACCACAAATGGCTTAATAGGAGCAGTAACCATGATTGCATGGTGTTTAAAGGAGGAGTTGCTTAGCGGAGAAAGCTTGGTGAATTTCCAGTCTCTGGAAATGAGGACACCCTTACCACCTCCACGCCCAACAGAACGGGCTGTGTGTGAGAAAGCAGAGTCAACAGAGATTGTGGCCAGTGTGGCATTGTTTTCTGGACGTATCCAGGTTTCGGTCAGGGCTAATACCTGAACGTCTGACAGATTAGCAAGTGCTTGGATAAATTCTGTTTTATTTACAGCCGATTGGCAATTCCATAATTCAGAAGTGAAGGAGGAGTGAGTAGAGGAGGCGTTCCTGAGTGTGTAGAGGTTCTCAGGGTTGCATTGTCAGCAACAGATGCACATTTTTCGATAACGGTGAATGACGGGGATGTCTTTGTAGCACACGGTGGGTGAGGCAGGCAAAGAGAGAAAATAGTAGGAAAGGGAATTACCAGTCAGTGTCCTTGCTCAGTGGACTCGCACAGGTGGGCTCGCAGGTCTTTACCCAATTCAGTCTTCACAATGAGTTTAAACTCACCAAGGGGAGACCACCACTCCAATGATGCTGCAGTATATTGAGCTGTGACTTCAGAGATGGTGACAGAAGCAGTCTGTACACCGGTAAACAAATTATTCCCACCAAGGGATTTGCGGATACAAGATAAAGAAATTTAAAAAAAGTAATCCATCACGGTTCTGATCTAAATCCGTCAACAAAAATCCAAACAGTGTTGCCTTTGTTAGAAGCCACACCCTGTGCACCTCTGCTGTTTTTTGAGCATTTGTATTAAATCGAAATTCCAGCCAGGCCATGGCCAACCCTGCTAGCAGAGATGTTTCCCCTCACAGATCAACAGCTTGCATGCTAAACACATTCAGCATAAGGAATACACTGGGACCCCCCCCCCCACACACACACACACTGTAATTATTTGTTGAATGGTAGTAATCATTTAATTCAAGATAATCAAGAGTATGTTGCAGAAAGAGAAGTAGGTTTCTAGCCGTGAGACATTACACACACACACACACACACACACACACACACACACACAGCTGACTGAAGGGCCACACTAATCATCTGATGGCTCTATAGTAATGTGCAGTGACATTCCAGTGATTGATATCAGAGACTAAGAGACTGTCGATTAATGGAAATAGATAAGACTGAAGAAGAGCAGCACTTCATGCATTTTCTTTGTGTGTGTGTGTGTGTGTGTGTGTGTGTGTGTGTGTGTGTGTGTGTGACAGAGGGAAGCATGTGCTTACACATTGCACTGAAAGTGAGTGTGTGATGTGCTAATGGAGGAGCAGGAACATATGCTGCAGCAGCCTCTCCTAGGCTAGGCGATGCCCCGTTCGTTCCTGCCATGATGGATGGAAGGGGAGGTTCATTAGGAGATAGCAGCTTCTCTAATAAATGCAGTCGTTAGCAGTATTGTGCTGGGTGTTATTCCACACTTAACCATTTAATCAAGCCTTTGTCTGCTGTTCACAGCTCCCTGGTAATGTTCCTCATCAGGCTTAAGGCATTATTAAGAAGCATGTGAAGTTTTTGACGCCAGCGATAGATGGATACTTTATTGATCCTGAGGGAAATTAGTCATCACGGCTCTCATAATCAAGAAGCACACAATATCAAAAATACACACAATAGCAAGAATATAAAGCAAAGAAATTATAAAGAATATACAAAAATATAAAGTACTAAACTGAAGTACTTGATGCCTATAAAGTAAGATAGAATAAAGAGGTGTGTGTGTGTGTATGTATGTATTTATAGTTATGCTGTGTGTCCCTTTGTCATCCTTTCTCATTATCTGAGCCCTGAATCTTATGTACCTTTTTTTAGAATTGAAAATGTTCTTTCTGCCTGTCTATTAATGTCATGCTGTTCCCCACCAATGTCACAAGTCATACACCAATCAGCCAAAACATTAAAACCACCTGCCCAATATTGTGTAGGTCCACTTGTGCCACCAAAACAGCTCTGAGCTGTCGAGGCATGGACTCCACAGGACCTCTGAAGGTGTCCTCTGGCGTCTGGCACCAAGACGTTAGCAGCAGATCCTTTTAGTCCTGTAAGTTACGAGGTGGGGCCTCCATGGATCGGACTTGTTTTTCCAGCACATCCCACAGTGTTCAGTCAGATTGAGATCTGGGGAATTTGGAGACCAAGACAGCACCTTGAACTCTTTGTCAAGTTCCTCAAACCTTTCTTGAACGATTTTTGCATTGTGGCAGGGAGCATTATCCTGCTGAAAGAGGCCACTGCCAACAGGGGGCGTTATCCTGCTGAAAGAGGCCACTGCCAACAGGGGGCGTTATCCTGCTGAAAGAGGCCACTGCCAACAGGGAGCATTATCCTGCTGAAAGAGGCCACTGCCAACAGGGGGCGTTATCCTGCTGAAAGAGGCCACTGCCATCAGGGATACCGTTGTCATGAAGGGGGGTGTACCTGGTCTACAACAATGTGTAGGTAGGGGGTACGTGTCTCAGTAACATCCACATGAATGCCAGGACCCAAGGTTGCCCAGCAGAACATGGCCCAGACCATCACACTGTCTCTGCTGATTTGCCTTCTTCCCATAGTGCATCCTGGTGCCATCTCTTCTCCAGGTAAATGAGGTCCACGCACCCAGCAGTCCACATGATGTAGAGGGAAACCTGACTCATCAGACCAGGCCACCTTCTTCTGTTGCTCCATGGCCCAGTTCTGATGCTCACGTGCTCATTGTAGGGGCTTTGGATGGTGGACAGGGATCATCATGGACACTCTGACTCTGACCAGTCTGTGTCTATGCAGCCCCATACACAGGAAGTTGTGATGCACTGTGTTCTGACACCTGTCTATCACAGCCAGCATTAACTTTTTCAGCAATGTGAGCTACAGTAGCTTGTCTGTGGGATCGGACCAGACGGGCTAGCCTTCACTCCCCACGAGCATCAGTGAGCCTTGGGTGCCCCTGACCCTGTCACCTGTTCAGCAGTTGTCCTTCCTTGGACCACTTTTGGTAGGTACTGACCGCTGCATACCGGGAACAGCCCACAAGACCTGTCGTTTTGGAGATGTTCTGACCCAGTCGTCTAGCCATCACAATTTGGTCCTTGTCAAAGTCACTCAGATCCTTACACTTGCCCATTTTTCCTGCTTCCAACACATCAACTTCAACAGCTGACTGTTCACTTGCTGCCCAGTATATCCAACCCCTTGACAGGTGCCATGATAACGAGCTCTTCTTCTTTCGGCTTGTTCCCTGTTTGTCAGGGGTTGCCACAGCAGATTTTATAGTTTCCATTGGTACCCTGTCAGGGCACAGCAAAATGGTGACTGTTGTTAACCTGGGCCTCGACCGATCTGGTATAGTCTTGTCGATCCGCATACTGCTAGGGCAAAGTTTAACATCGGATGCCTTTCCTGACACAATCACTGACTTTATGGATGGGGGCACAGGTAAAGCGCTGGGTGCCTTCCCAGTTTTCATGGACTTGCGCCCATGCCCGTCACAAGTGCCACTGTACCGAGATAATGTTATTCACTTACCTGACAGTGGTGTTAAGGCTTTGGCTGATCAGTATATTTATCAGTGACCTCTTGCCCTTTTGATATACAAATAACAGCTTTTTTCTTTGCTTCATTCATTCAACATTTATTTATTCTCGAGAGATCATTGAGGGAAACCCTAATTTTGACACGATCACTGGCCAGAGGATCAGCAGCCAACAGATGACATTTCTCATTCAGTCACTGACCCACTCACTCATTCACTCGCCCACTGACTCACTCATTCACTTACTCACTCATTCACTCACTCACTCGTAAATACATTTCTTATCAGCCTTATATCCCTTCTTCTATCTTTCCGGTGTGGGGAGTTGGTGGCGCGAACTCACGTTTGCAGCGGCTTCATCCAGTATCGACTATGCAGTGTCTTTGTCCATGTCTACGTCTGAGTTTGTGTCGTTTCTGGAGTTTTTATTTTGATCTTAGATTTTTTTCCGTTTAATGGCTGGGAGAGCTTGGTCTGCCACGTCCGGTGGGCCCAAGGACCACGGCCTTGCCTGGAGCTGCACCCGAAAAGGAAGCACCGAGGGCGTTCTGACGGGACACGGAAGCAGGGCAGGCTAAGCTAACTGCTAGCCCATGCAGACTGGCAATTCCGACAACACCGAGGGCGGTCTGGTTGTGGCCTTGCCTAGCGTTGACTGTGTTTTAGTGTCGTCGTGGGGAGGTGTGTCGAATGTGTCTGGCTGAGAGAGCTGGCGTTGGATCGGCTGCGGGAGCCTGGTCTGCTGTGTCCGGTGGGCCCAGGGACCACGGCCCTGCCTGGAGCTGCACATGAAGAGGAAGCACCGAGGGTGGGTGGTGCGCCCTTGACAGCGGTGCAGGCTAAACTAACTGCAAGCCCATGCAGACCAGCAGTTCCAACAGTCATCCTGGCTGGCATTTGCTCTCTGGACAGGGATTTTTTTGGACTGTGCTGCACTGAGTGGGCTGTGTTGTTAACTGTTTGTGTGTTGTTGTTTTGTTTTTTTGCTTTGTTTTCTCTGTTTTTGGTGGTGTCGTTTTTGGATGTGTGTTTTTATCTTTTGTGTCACACTTCTGTGGGCTGGGTGAAACAAAATTTAATTTCTTTTATGCAAGTACATGAAAGAAATGACAATAAATTGTTCCTGATTCTATCTGATCAGCTTTTCCACTGATCTCCTCCTTTATTACTCTCTCTGTCTCTCATCTCATTACCTGTCGTCCCCCTCCCTCCCTTCCTCAGCCCTCTAACAATATTTTTCAATCTTTCCATCTTTGGGTCTTTCCGATCTCCCGCTCCTCTCTCACCATCTCCTCATTACTATCACGTTGTCGGCATCATTCCACTTTACTCTTCCTGTCCCATCTGTCTTTTTTCTGTTTCTCTCTTTTTCTTATCATCCTCTCACCCCCCTGTCCTCCCCTTCAATCACTCCTTCCTTTCACCAGGACAGTGTGTAAATGTCACTATGTGACCATGGTAACGGTCAGGCTATTTGTTTGTGCCATGACAGATTTCATCATCAGCTAACACGAGTCCTAATGGGTGTTAATGGCTCTGGTTAAATCATCCCACTCATCTCTCTATCTCGCTCTCTAACCCCCCCCCCCCCCGTCTCTTTCCCTCTCTAGCTATGTTTACACAAGCTGGGTGTCTGAAGGTGTTAAGAAATATAAGAAAAGGTCCTGAATTATGAAGTTATCCTTAAGTGAGCTAAATGCCAGGTCTTGCATTCAGTTTGGTTAAAACGTTAGGCTCTTGTGATGCACTGTGTTCCCTGTGAGAAATCAGCCCGCTCAGACCTACATTCTTAAACTTTGGTGGATAATACATCTTTAATATTTATGTAGAGTTATATAATAATAGTATAATAAACTTTATTTGTATAGCCCTGTTCGAAACAGGGTTACAAAGTGCTTCACAGAACAGGATAAAACAGTGAAAAATGACACAAAACAAGCAGTGTAAGAGAATAAAATAAAAGCCCTAACACATAAAACCATAAAATGGGAGCAAAAGGGAAGAGGGCAAAAAAGCTATAAATAAATTAAAAAAATCAAACATTTGTAAAAGCTTTAATAAAAAGAAAAGTTTTCAGACCAAGATTTAAATGAGGGTAGCGATATCTGCACTATGCTTTTTGAACACACTATATAGATGGATGACACTATTGTTCATGTGTACCTTTTGTACTGCCCTTGCAGCACGTCCTCTTTTGCAAAGCCAGACAGCCAGTTAACAGTCAGAAGTCCTCTTCTTGTATTTTACTGGTCTTGTTTGTGCTTTGGTTTTTTTTGCTTTTGTTTGTAAAACTTAAACATACAGAGATAAGAACATAAACATTAACATATTCATATAGGCAGTAAGTATTATACACATAACTATACATGCACAATTCCTACCAAAATATAAAGTAGCACTGTGCTGTATAAAAACACAGCTCACCTATCGCAACAGCTGCAAGTCAGTCAGTCAGTGAACAGAGCTAGCTACTGCTGGGACTGCTAGCTAGCACAGCACATGTTGTACCCAAACAAGAGAGACGTTTCTAACAGGACAGTCCTTAAAAATGCAAGTGTTTGATCACACATATTACTTACAGACAGACAGTCCCCAAGGCAGAAGCGTATCAGAAATCCATTCAGCAACAGCATGTATCCAGCACCGTCCGTCTTCCCTGTCTGTGCTCAGCTGGGGAAAGGCTAAGCTAGCAGAGGAGGAGGAGCAACACTGACACAGACCGAGCACAGAGCGCTCACTATGACGCTGACTTATTTAAATTACTAACTTCACTTTAAAGGCAGCACAGCCTTTTTTAGTTTGTCTTGTGTACTTCTATATGCAACCTTTTCATAATCTCGTGTTCAGTTTTACGGGCTTAATGTGAGGAAACCACATTCCAGTCAAATTCCTTTTGTACCAACTTAGTGATTCTAACCCACGTTAGAAATGTCTTCAAACGTCTTGCAGATGACGTTACATAATCCTCTATCGTTCTTTTATAGAATCAATATCTCCATTTTGATTTTTGAACTCTGTTTGTGCCCTATCCAATCCCCAGGTGCTGGACCCAGAGAAGCAGGCTGACCTGCTGGACTCTTTGCGGATCTACTTGCTCCAGTTCTCCACCCTGCTGGTGGAGCATGCGCCCCACCACATCCACGACAACAACAAGTCACGCAACAGTAAGCTGCGACGCCTCATGACCTTCGCCTGGCCCTGCCTGCTGCCCAAGGCGTGCGTGGACCCCGCCTGCAAGTACAGCGGCCATCTGCTGCTGGCACACATCATCGCCAAGTTTGCCATTCACAAGAAGATTGTTCTGCAGGTGAGGAGGAAGATGTAGGAGGCTGCTCTCAAATCATCCACCCTACCACCTTCCAAAGCTGTTCAGTTTTGTCTTTGTCTCTTAATCCAGCAATTGCGTGGCAGGAATATTGTTGCTGTGTTGTGACTTCAATGTCAGGGTCCGACTACTCGAATTCAGCCAGATTTTGACACGTTTGTCTCTGCCAACAAATTTCCAGCATCAGGCCCGAATATGAATGTTGGGAATGACGAACGAGTGTCTATATCCCATGTAGTGTGACATAATCTAAAAACAGCGATGTGGCATCTTGGACGCCCCACGACACCCCCATCAAATCTAGCATGTCAGAATTTTTTGATTTTCCCTTCTAGCTTGACAACTCCTATGACGTGTTCCTTGACATTGTCCAATAGGACAACAGCATGCTCTCTGGTGCACATAGTGTAAGTAAGCATGGTGAAGAGAGAGAGCAATGCTGCTGTTGCTGTTGTCAGGTGGAACAACGAAACTGAGAAAAGGTTCGTTGAGCAGTGGCAACAATACCCCTGCAGGGCTTTGTGGTGTTTCCTCGAGGGGGTACCATGACAGTCAAAAACGATAAGTGTTGATGAGAAATAGCGGAGGCACTTCAGCAACCCGGTGAGTAGCTGGTTAAGCTATGCTAGGTTATCATTCCCCAGTAGCACATTGGTCACCTCAAGTTGTCTTTGAAGGATCCATACTGCCCCCTTCATGACACCCAGGAATGGGTCCACAATCGCTTCTTTCTTTTTTTCTTTTCGGAACACAAGACCACCAGCATCACACATAGTGCTTCTGTAGCCATGATAGACAATTTCTTGACCCTCCTCCCCGAGAGTGAAAGGCAGCATATGATGATTGGTCGGGTTCATATTTGTAGCGTTGACAAGGCACGGCAAGAATGTGTGGCATTATGTTTGGCTAATCTGACATGGTGACCTTTGTGAAAGACAAAAATATGGTGTTGTGTGATCCTGACATAAGTGCTGTGGTGATATTGGTTTCTTAAGTAACGCTGATCTAAGTTGAGGCTTATTCTGTGTTGCACTCATTCTGTCAGCCTGATGAGAAACCAGCTTCATTCTAAACGTGAAAATGTGTAATGGAACAAACACTGTGGATGGAGGGAGGGGGTTGAAAGTGGTAAATTGAAGGTTGTAAGGTTTAGTAAAGCAAGGATTAAAAAATACATAAAATGAGCTTGGCTGGATGAATGAAAGAATTTAATTACCAGAAATGTTCTATGACTTATTTCAACGCATGCTTTTTGGTGGGTGGTTTTAACCAAAGTACCTTCCAAAGTACCTTGGTTTGCCACATTAAACCTTTGCGTTATGCGGTACGTAGTGTGACGCATGATCATACCACATCCAAGTGAACTGAGAACAAGTCTGATGAGAATAACTGAGAATTACCCAAATGAGAGTAACTCAGATGAGAATGACTCATGTGGGTCCATGTGTGCACCATGTAGGTGTTCCACAGCCTGCTAAAGGCCCACACCATGGAGGCTCGGGCTATTGTGCGCCAGGCCATGGCCATTCTGACCCCAGCCGTGCCTGCCCGGATGGAGGATGGTCACCAGATGTTGACCCACTGGACCCGCAAAATCATTGTGGAGGAGGGGCACACCGTGCCGCAGCTGGTCCACATACTGCACCTCATAGTGCAACACTTCAGGGTGAGGGGCACACACACACACACACACACACACACAATCAAACCATTCATCACCAGCAATACTTTATTGTGGCCTTCATCAGTGGCTCATTATCAGAGAGACAGCTCACACCTGGCTCTGGAGGTTGATGTTCATTTTATCAATGTCTTGAGTTTTGAAGAACAGACGTCAGCTGTGGATTCACATCGTTTTGTTGGTGACCATATTTCACATCCCCTGTCAACACTCAACATTTAACAACTATACCCCATTAAAATCTTCAAATGTATGCCAAATATAACCTCCTGGAACATGAGAAACTAAAAATGGTTTGAACGTGGAGATCTTCTGCCCTCTGACTTTTTCAGATGTTTTTTGTCAGCCTGCCAGTCAGAGTGACAGTCCTTACAGCAGACTGATGTTTTCCTCAGTTCCACTCTCAGTCTATGTGACAGGCTGCTGTCACTGGTGAGATGACTAATCTAATGTAATCACATCAGCATAATTACACCAGGGAGTAGATGATGACAGATGGATGCTAGACTGCATGTGCAAGTCTGAGACTGTGTGTGTGTGTGTGTGTGTGTGTGTGTGTGTGTGTGTGTGTGTGTGTGTGTGTGTGTGTGTGTGTGTGTGTGTGTGTGTGAGTGAGATTGTGATTGTCTCTGTGAGCAAGGATGTGATGGACAGGGCTTAGCCACTCTGTCCAAAAGGCTCCACTCTATCTACTGTAATTACCCTCAAAGTGAGGAACGTTAATATTCTCTGACAACGCCACAGCCCTCTGATAGACATCCCTTGCTCTTTTGACAGTGACTGTGTGACTGCATGTGTGTGTGTGTGTGTGTGTGTGTGTGAAACCGATTGTGCACTTGGATGTGATTGTGCGAGTCCTTATTTGGGTTTGCGATTATGTGGAGGGGGTCTTTGATTATGACGCAGGAGAGTGTGAGCTCTCTGTGTCATCATGTCCTTGAGGCGTAGTTGGGTTGCAACTCCACTGAGTTTTTCCCCTTCAATGCCAATGTCTCAAAGCATTTCTGAGCACCAGTCAACTCAGCGCACACTGTTCCCTGGATTCCACGGCATTGCAGGGCCAGCGCAGTGTGTTACTAAACTTAGACTCTAACTCAATGCAGTTGCACTGAATAAAGCCTTTGTTCTTGTATAAGACTATAACTGTGATGGCTGAGGTTTTTTAAACCACTTAATGTTACATAATATAGTGGAAGTGTAGATCACAGGAGTTTTAGCAGCTGGGAGAGTGGCAGTGTCAAGCTCAAGGACACGTCAGCAGGGCGAACACTTGGCCACGTAGGGGAATTGAACCCGAGCCATCCAACTTAAACCATTGAGAATAGCACCCAGGTCACCCTGCCAGCAGGCATGGTGATGTTGAAAAGAAACATGCAAATGGGTGGATTCAAAAGTTAAGCAGTCTGAACAATTCTTTAACTTTCTGAAGCTGGCTGGCATTCTGAAGTCTCTGCCAAATACCTGCTGTAATTGGCCAGGTGTGCTTAGGTGTGAAAAGGAACAGGCTTTCAGATACCATGTAGACTCAACTGCCAACCCTGAAAAGCTCTGAAGAAGAACTTTACTGAGTTCATGAGTGAATGGGGTGAGTGGTCACAGGTGATGTACAACTCATCACCCTACCTTCCAGTTAAGGTGGTCTGGGGAAGGTAAGAAATGAATTGGTGCTTTATAAGAAACACTTATGAACCAGTTTGTTTCAATTGTTCTGAGCCTTGGAGAGCCACCAGCAGCTTACTCTTGCTGTGCTCTTTGTTCAGGTGTACTACCCCGTTCGTCACCACCTGGTGCAGCACATGATCAGTGCCATGCAGCGCCTGGGCTTCACCCCCAGTGTCACCATTGAGCAGAGGAAGCTGGCCGTGGACCTGGCTGAGGTGGTCATCAAGTGGGAACTGCAGAGAATCAAAGAGCAGCAGGTGAGGTCAAAGACGCACTTTCACAACCATGTAAACACACACACACACATATGCACAGACGGTGGCGATCGCCTAAATCATGTTGTTGTAAATAATAAGGAATAATGTTTTTGGCCATCAGTCTGTCCCCCCCCCCCCACACACACACACACACTCACCTCCACACACCCAACAGTCCTGTCAGAAGATTTCAGAATGAAATCAAGATGGCAGCGTGGACGGTTGCCTCGGGACTGCGCTCTCTTTTACTTTTTCTGTCTGTGTTTATTTGTTTAGTTTCCAGTGCCCACTCATTGATCACACACAGCAGGGAAGAACTTTTAAGCCTCCAACTGTCCATTGGACAAACTGAACAGACTTTTTTACCAACTTAAATTAAAAAGTTTAGCTAAAGTCCTGCTGAGGTCTTGATCGATACAGCCCTGTGCAGACTACGAAGAAGATGCCGAAGGTGTAAGTGAGCTTTGGACGCTCATTAAATTACGACAGCAGGGATTTAGAACCGCCCTCCCGCCAGTCCACTTTGCGAATGTTCGCTCTCTGGCCAACAAGCTGGACGAACTGCTACTCCTAAATGGAAAAAACTCAGCCTTTTCCAGCTCTTTTCCCAGCCCTGTGCCTCACTGAAACCTGGCTTAGTGAGCGTATCACGGACAGTACTCTTCATCTGCCGCACTTCCAACTCCCCCGGGCGGACCGCGATACGGAGCTATCGGGGGGGGGGGGGGGGAAATGGGGTGGCGGCATATGCTCCTACATATACAAAGGTTGGTGTACGGATGTCACAGTGTTGAAGAGGGCATGCAGCCCTCACTTAGAGACCTTCTTTACTGGCTGTAAACCATTCTATTCACCGCCGAAATGTTCATCATTTATTCTGTCAACCAGTGATAGGGGTCTGATTTACCTGCTTTCGGGAAGACCGGCCCCTTGTATCCCTTTATGATGGGTTGCACAAATCAATATGGTGACTGACACTAGTGAGTAAAGAGCAGAGAGAAGTTAGGCCTCCTCTTCCTCAGCTTCCCCAGGCCTTTGCACCATGTTAAGTCCACATTTGTTCCATAATCATGTGTATGTCTGAGTGAACCTTGCAAATCATCTCCTCTCATCATCCCAAGTAATCCGTTGAGCCAACAGCCAAACATCTCCGGAGACTCAACAACAGCTTTATAATCACTCGCCATAGTAACCGTGAGTCGGCAAAACCCCTGTGACCATTTGTCCTGTCTTGCTTTTTTTCGTCTTGGCTAAAGCTCTGGGGGTTTGTGGATTTTAGTTTGTGGGGAAACTGAACTGAACTATGGTTGGGAATACTTCATTGTTTTGAGTTTGGTGTTGTTGGATTACCGGATATCCTGAAGTGGAATATTTTTGTTGCTTTATAAACTGAATGGAATTATATGGTACTGGACTGAACGATGAAGAACTTTTTCTTTCCCTTTGGCTCTAATATAACCTTTGAAAATTGAACTGATGGTGTGTATGAGTTTATTTAAACTGAGCATTTTATTTCCCTGTCTTGCAATTAATTATAAATTCATTTGTGTCACATAAATATGTATTCTGAATGTGTGAGTCCTTTGTGGGGTGTGACATTGACTCAGACGTTTGACTAGTTCAAACTTTCCAAACCGCTACAACACACACACACACACACATAATACACATAATGCTGGGCTCAAACTACACAAATACAGCCCAATTTTGTTGTTGCCGACAAATTTCCAACATTGGGCCAAATTAGGAATGTCGGGAATGATGAACGGGCGTCTTTACCCTGTGTGGTATTGTATAATTGAAGAACAGAGATTTGGCATTTGGGATGCCCCACAACACCCAACGAAAAGTGTAGCGTGTCAGAATTTTTTTTATTTTCCTGCCTAGTCTGATAACTCCTACAATGTGTTCCTCAACACTGACCAATAGCACGACAGAGTGCTTTCTGGTACACATGTAAACATGCCAAAGAGAAAGCGACGATGCTGTTGCTGCTGTCAAGTGGAACGACAAAACCGAGGAAAGGTTCGTTGAGCAGTGGCAACAATAAATACCCCTGTCGCTTGACGTTTCCTTGAGGGAAGACCATGACAGAGTCAAAAAAGATAAACGTAGGCGAGAAATAGCCAACATTTACTGAGAGTGTTGATGGAGAAGTATAGAGAAGACCAGAAGGAGTTACATTGTGTCTTTGTAGATTTAGAGAAAGCATATGACAGGGTGCCGAGAGAGGAGGTGTGGTATTGTATGAGGAAGTCGGGAGTGGCAGAGAAGTATGTTGGAGTGGTGCAGGATATGTATGAGGGAGGTGTAGCAGTGGTGAGGTGTGTGGTTGGAATGACAGATGGGTTCAAGGTGGAGGTGGGATTACACCAAGGATCGGCTCTGAGCCCTTTCTTTGTTTGTAATGGTGATGGACAGGTTGACGGACGAGATCAGGCAGGAGTCTCCGTGGACTATGATGTTTGTGGATGACATTGTGATCTGTAGTGAGAGTAGGGAGCAGGTGGAGGAGAGCCTGGAGAGGTGGAGGTATGCACTGGGGAGAAGAGGAATGAAAGTCAGTAGGAGCAAGACGGAATACATATGCGTGAATGAGAGGGAGGACGGTGGAATGGTCAGGATGCAAGGAGTGGAGGTGGTGAAGGTGGATTAATTCAAATACTTGGGGTCAACTGTCCAAAGTAATGGGGAGTGCAGAAGAGAGTGCAGGCAGGGTGGAGTGGGTGGAGAAGAGTGTCAGGAGTGATTTGTGACAGAAGGGTACCAGCAAGAGTTAAAAGAAAAGGTTTACAAGATGGTAGTGAGACCAGCTATTAGGGGTGGGGCGAGTCACAAATCTTATGGTTTGCTACGTCTCATGATCTGGATTCAGTACAATACAGTGGACGCCTTCGTGAGCAAGAGATAAAACACCACTGCAGTTGGAGGGATGGATGGATGGATTGCATTTATATAGTGCTTTTCTAGCTGCAGCAGCTCTATTTTTCCTTCATTTTAAGAACGAGGCCCAACATTTTGGCATTATCAAAGCACGCATTCAAACGTAACGCAAGTGCAAAAGTTCTAACAAAATGTTGTGCCACCTCTTCTTGTGGAGCACAATTTTACTTTAAAACCTTCCCTGAATACTCCTAAAATTAGATTATATTAAAATAATATATTTGCATTAAAATGAGTTTTAGATCAAGTGCACAAAAAAAAGTGATCTACCTAAAACGACCACGGGTGGTCAAAATGACGTCACTATTTATGACGTGTTGTTCGCGTCCTTTCTTTCGCAACGTTCAGTTCTTTTTTTACATGTCCTATTTTATCGGCCTTGTTACGTTTGTTAGATTAGCGATGTGTTTTCCGTTTTGTTCTTCAGGTAATATTTCCAACATGTCTGGGTACAGATGCACCATGACGACCCCGAGGCCTTGTGGTATTTACAGGCGTTGGACGGCGGTGTTAAATTGTTTGAAACGTAGTATTGTAACCATCACAGACGTGTTGGCTAATGGGTCGGACCCTTTAGCCGACTGCTTAATGTAGTTCCCAGCTTCTCCCTGAACTTGCTACATTATTATAGTTGTTAACATGTTAACTTTGGTGTCAGTCGTTTGCTAACAGACACACTAACATGTGCAGTGCATTGATATCTCAGTTGGATGTTTATCTTGACACAATATAGAGTTTAAAACCCACCGTCCTTTTAACGGCCCATGGTCGTTGTAGGTAGGAGTGAGATCCCGGTCGTTCTCGTGTTAATAACACACAATCTGGCGAGATGGGGAACGTCTCGAACAGTGAAGACCGTATTGAACAATTCGGAATTGGATCCAGTATCGCCCCACCCCTACCAGCTATGTTGTATGGTCTGGAGACAGTGGCACCGATGGAAAGACAGGAGGAGGAGCTGGAGGTGGCAGTGGTGAAGATGATAAGGTTTTCACTGGGAGTGATGAAGAAGGACAGGATTAGGAACCAGTATATTAGAGGGACAGCTCAGGTTGGACGGTTTGGAGACAAAGCAAGAGAGACAAGATTGAGATGGTTTGGACATGTGTGGAGGAGAGATGCTGGGTATACTGGGAGAAGGATGCTGAATATGGAGCTGCCAGGGAAGAGGAGAAGAGGAAGGCCAAAGAGGAGGTTTATGGAGGCGGTGAGGGAGGACATGCAGGTGGCTGGTGTGACAGAGGAAGATGCAGAGGACAGGAAGAAATGGAAACAACAAAAAGAACAACAAAACCCTGTGGCGACCCCCAACAGGAGGAGCCAAAAGTAGTAGTAGTAGATTTAAAAAAAAAAAGTAAATGGTACATTTGTTTGGTGGATGTTTTTTTTTTTTTAGAATGTTTCATATTATGAACTTCAGATTCACTGACCTAAAGCTATGATGGGTACCCAACAACATATTTCTCATCATCAGCTGAAATGACAAAAAACAATGGCCGCATATCGCGCTCTCTTTCTCTCTCTCTCTCTCTCTCTCTCTCTCTTTTCCTCTCTACTTTGCTTTACTTTGCTGTGTTTCTCTCTTTCTCTCTGTCTGTCTGTCTCTCTGTCTGTCTGTCTGTCTCTCTCTCTCTCTCTCTCTCTCTCTCTTTTCCTCTCTACTTTGCTTTACTTTGCTGTGTTTCTCTCTTTCTCTTTCTCTCTGTCTGTCTGTCTCTGTCCCTCCCTCTCGCTCTCTCTCTTTCTTTTCCTCTCTACTTTGCTTTACTTTGCTATGTTTCTCTCTTTCTCTCTGTCTGTCTCTGTCTCTCTCGCTCTCTCTCTTTTCCTCTCTACTTTGCTATGTTTCTCTCTTTCTCTCTCTGTCTGTCTGTCTCTGTCCCTCTCTCTCTCTCTCTTTCTTTTCCTCTCTACTTTGCTTTACTTTGCTGTGTTTCTCTCTTTCTCTCTGTTTGTCTCTGTCTGTCTGTCTCTGTCCCTCTCGCTGTCTCTCTTTCTTTTCCTCTCTACTTTGCTTTACTTTGCTGTGTTTCTCTCTTTCTCTGTCTCTCTGTCTGTCTGTCTCTGTCCCTCTCGCTCTCTCTCTTTCTTTTCCTCTCTACTTTGCTTTACTTTGCTGTGTTTCTCTCTTTCTCTCTGTCTGTCTGTCTCTGTCCCTCTCGCTGTCTCGCTTTCTTTTCCTCTCTACTTTGCTTTACTTTGCTGTGTTTCTCTCTTTCTCTTTCTCTCTGTCTGTCTGTCTGTCTCTCTGTCTGTCTGTCTCTGTCCCTCTCGCTCTCTCTCTCTCTTTTCCTCTCTACTTTGCTTTACTTTGCTGTGTTTCTCTCTTTCTCTTTCTCTCTCACTCACTCTGTAGCTGGAATCGGAGACTGATGTGGGAGCCAGTGGTGAGGGGACCAGTGGGGCATCTGGTGCTGTAAAAAGTGGCCTCTCTGTGGACGCCGCCACCGGACCGGATGTTAAGAGGTTCCTCACAGCTACCAGAACCACCACCACAGTAAGATCTTCTCTCAGAACGACCTCCGTGTCAGAATCACCTCTGTTGTAGGCTAAAACAAATCGCCACCAGACGGCAGGAGGAACACCAATGAAATTATTTTTGTAGCTGGTAAACTTCAACCGCTCCACCCAACCTGCTGAATTAGTTCAGAGGTGTTCCTGGCTCAGAATGGGCCTTTGGAGGAGTGACTGCTCACGACAGTAAGCATGATCGGTCCGCGTCACGTCTATGTGCAACAGTAAAGTCAGTGAGTCTGTGTTGCCTTATTTGACAGAAATCCAGGCATTTTCCTGGTATTTCTGACCATTTGATAAACAAAAATGTCTATTAGGCTTGAGTAAAGGAAAATCCAATGAACAAACTAGTTAAAAAAATCTTTTTATTACAGCATTGTAAGGGGGAGAGGGGAGTGGGGTTGGGGGAGTGGGGAGAGGGGTTGAGGGAGTGAGGTTGAGGTGGGGAAAGATAATTCATAATGGGGAGTTGGGTTGGGGGAGAGGGGAGTGGGGTTGAGAGAGTGAGGGTGAGGTGAGTGAGGTTGAGGGACGTGTGGAGTTGAGGGAGAGGGGAGTGGGGTTGAGGGAGAGGGGAGTGGGGTTGAGGGAGAGGGGAGTGGGGTTGAGGGAGAGGGGAGAGGGGAGTGGGGTTGAGGGAGTGAAGGTGTGGCGAGTGGGGTTGAGGGAGAGGGGAGTGAGGTTGAGGGAGGGGAGTGGGGTTGAGGGAGTGAAGGTGAGGCGAGTGGGGTTGAGGGAGAGGGGAGTGGGGTTGAGGGAGTGAAGGTGAGGCGAGTGGGGTTGAGGGAGAGGGGAGTGGGGTTGAGGGATGTGTGGAGTTGAGGGAGAGGGGAGTGGGGTTGAGGGAGTAAAGGTGAGGCGAGTGAGATTGAGGGAGAGGGGAGTGGGGTTGAGGGAGAGGGGAGTGGGGTTGAGGGAGTGAAGGTGAGGCGAGTGGGGTTGAGGGAGAGGGGAGTGGGGTTGAGGGAGAGGGGAGTGAGGTTGAGGGAGAGGGGAGTGGGGTTGAGGGAGAGGGGAGTGGGGTTGAGGGAGAGGGGAGTGAGGTTGAGGGAGTGAAGGTGTGGCGAGTGGGGTTGAGGGAGAGGGGAGTGGGGTTGAGGGAGAGGGGAGTGGGGTTGAGGGAGGGGAGTGGGGTTGAGGGAGTGAAGGTGAGGCGAGTGGGGTTGAGGGAGAGGGGAGTGGGGTTGAGGGAGAGGGGAGTGGGGTTGAGGGAGGGGAGTGGGGTTGAGGGAGTGAAGGTGAGGCGAGTGGGGTTGAGGGAGAGGGGAGTGGGGTTGAGGGAGAGGGGAGTGGGGTTGAGGGAGAGGGGAGTGAGGTTGAGGGAGGGGAGTGGGGTTGAGGGAGTGAAGGTGAGGCGAGTGGGGTTGAGGGAGAGGGGAGTGGGGTTGAGGGAGTGAAGGTGAGGCGAGTGGGGTTGAGGGAGAGGGGAGTGGGGTTGAGGGAGTGAGGGAGAGGGGAGTGGGGTTGAGGGAGAGGGGAGTGGGGTTGAGGGAGAGGGGAGTGGGGTTGAGGGAGTGAGGGTGAGGTGAGTGGGGTTGAGGGACGTGTGGAGTTGAGGGAGTGGGGTTGAGGGAGTGAGGGAGAGGCGAGTGGGGTTGAGGGAGAGGGGAGTGGGGTTGAGGGAGTGGGGAGTGGGGTTGAGGGAGAGGGGAGATGGGTTGAGGGAGTGGGGTTGAGGGAGAGGGGAGTGGGGTTGAGGGGAGGCAGTGACTTCCAGAGGTCCCAGCCTGCTCCAGAGCATTTCCCCCTCCTCTTCTTACTGACGGTGTGTTGCTGGAACGACTATAAAACATCCAACTCTCAGACTAATGTCGACACAGCAGGCCCCCCAAATACAAACTGTCCAGTCTTTTACTGCAGTTTACCCCGAAACCTTTTGTACTGTGTATGGCAGGTTATGGTTATATACCAGCTTGAGGGCAGAGAACTACCCCTCAACATCTGGGGTCTGGACAGGGGTAGTGAGGGCCCCCCAAATCCAAACTGTCCAGTCTTTTACTGCAGTTTACCCCGAAACCTTTTGTACTGTGTATGGCAGGTTATGTTTATATACCAGCTTGAGGGCAGAGAAGAACCCCTCAACATCTGGGGTCTGGACAGGGGCAGTGAGGGCCCCCCAAATACAAACTGTCCAGTCTTTTACTGCAGTTTACCCCGAAACCTTTTGTACTGTGTATGGCAGGTTACACATCTTATGTTTATATACCAGCTTGAGGGCAGAGAAGAACCCCTCAACATCTGGGGTCTGGACAGGGGCAGTGAGGACCCCCCAAATACAAACTCTTCAGTCTTTTACTGCAGTTTACCATGAAACCTTTTTTCCAACCTCCTCTCACCCGTTTCTCCACAACCCCTTCTCTTTTCTCCACAACGACAATACAGACAACACAATAATACGCAAATTCTCATGATTAAGAACAGGATGGTTGTACATGTATACATATTTTATAGCCTAACGTTACTCATGATATTTAGAAATTGAAAACGACCTGAATTTAATTAGTGCGCGCCTGTTGAGACGACGAGCGTCTGGTGGGGGGGGGGTTTCGGTCTATCGTAACTCTGCTACACAGTCGGTGACCGGCAAGCCGGAATAAAGTATGTAGCTATACGTATACTCAAATCAATACATAGAAAATAAGCTGAGTTTCACTGGAAACGGACCTCTCGGGTGACCCGACCCGAAGGCTGTCTCCAGAACAGCTCTGCGGTCTATGTGCCGGCTGCCTGCTTCAACAAGCTTCGCTGTCACTCTGAGCTCGCTCTTCACGATCGCAGGAAGTCTCTGGCATGACAGGAAATGGACCCATAGACATGAAGCCAACATGTTTAGGATCCTGATAACCTGTCTATTAACTCGATCACTATTGGTCCAAACCGGGAGTAGCCAGCCACTTCTTTTCACCTGACAATGAGGAAGTGAGGAGTTTCACCAGGGGGACGTAGCCTTTGGGAGGATCACGCTATTCACCCCCCCCCCAAACAGGCACCCCGACCGACCAGAGGAGGCGCTAGTGCAGCGACCAGGACACATTCCCACATTCGGCTTCCCACCACAGACACGGCCAATTGTGTCTCTAGGGGCGCCCGACCAAGCCGGAGGTAACACGGGGATTCGAACCGGCGGTTCCTGTGTTGGTAGGCAACAGAATAGACCGCTACATGGACGCCCAAATGTTAACATATTTTAAGCTTCTTCTTTTTTTTCAGGCACAAATTTATCAGACTAGACTCTCATAGTGTCAGTTGTGGTGTTTTAAGCAGTGATGGAGACAAAGGAAGATGGAAGGGCAGAAAGGGTCCGGGTGGAGCAAGTTAGTGAAAGACTTAACCATGACGAGTCAAATGCTGGGTGTGTCATAGGCAACAGCCGTGAAGCGCAGTATGTACTATTTATGATAGCCACAAGACTGGTAGCTCAGACATATCACATTTATAATGGTAACGAGTGACCTGGTAAGGGTCTCTAAACCGCAGCAAATAATTTGTTGGGACGGGTGGCGGGTTGATGATTCATGCAGATTCAGAGGATGTCGGAGCCGATCCGCACATCACCATTCTCAGCTTTCGCTCCGTGTCATCTCTCTGGCTCCATCTCCTCCTCTTCCCGTACGAAGGGCGAAAAAAAGGCACCACTCACTTTTAACAGGTTTCCAGCAATCTCTTCCAAAATCACCCCGATCATTCTAGAATGATTAATTCTTTCCAGATATAGCTATTCAGGTCATGCAGTGAAAAGCCCTGTTTTTTTTATATATATATCACAACACATACTATATCGCAATGTGAGTTTTTTTTCCAGTATCGTGCAGCCCTACCCTTTAACTATATCAAGTTACTTAATCCAGTTCCTGTGGAATCCTGTAATATGCTGACCATTTTGTAAATTTTGCCATGTGTTGGCAGTGAATGATCTTAAGAACGGCTGCAATATTTAATATAAATAGCAAAAAGTAGTGCTGTGTTCATTGGGTTGAATGAGAATGCAGCAAAAAATGACTGACAATGATCTTTTTTCCCTGACATTTGCATGATAATGATTAGGACTCCAAGTTGATGAGTAGGGCATTCTGCTGATGATGATGATGTTTTTCTCTTTCCTGTGTAGGTGGATGATGCCACCAATGTAACGGGTTCCCCAGGCCAGCTGTTGTCCCGCCGCTGTGTCACTCTGATGAAGACCGCCCTGTGGGTTTAAAACAAGGCAGGACTCAGAATAGACACACAGTGTATTCCAGCCATATACCATCAAGGTTTGTTTTATTCTACCCAGTCACTGCACCAGCTGATTCTAATAACTAGCCTTTAACCAGACCAAGGGACCATAATCAATGTATTTGGCTGGTGTAGAGTCCAACCTGGTCTTAAACTTGTTAGTAGGCCACAAGGCCCCTGTCAGGGCCTTCTACATCTGTATAATGACATTCTCTTTCAAAGTGTATTTCCTAGAAAATATAAAATGTATTGTGGTGCTGTGAAAAGTGAAATTTTCATTTTCAAAAAGTGTGAAAAGAAATGTTGATTTCCACGTATTCAACATTAGTTTCATAACTACTGGCATTAATTACTGGAAATCAGTAAATCTGTCCTGCTCTGTTGGAGGAGCTGAAAAGGTTTCGATTTGTTGTTGCTGGGCTCTCGTTACTATGCACTAAAGAGAGAAAAGACTAGTGGTGTGTCTTGGTAGCCTGGGCTCCCCGGAGACTGCAGAAGTTTTCCAGCCCTGACAAAGCTTTGTGTTGCTGTTTGCCCCCGTGCTCCAGAGTCCTTTGTCTGTTATCAGTAATACACGGAGCGAGGCGCCAACCACCATAATGACAAAATAATGACAGCGGGGAGATAACTGCAGTCTATCCAGGCTCTGCCTTCCTCTGTCACACCCCACCCCTCTGCTCCTCCTTAACTCCTCATCCTCTGCCCTCTGTATCACTCCTCCACCTCCTCTCTTGCTCTCCCTGGGTGGCTGGCCATGCCACCATTTCCTCATCTCCTCCCTCTCTCCTTTCTTCCCCTTCTCTGCATCTTGTTATCTCAGCCATCCCTCCCCTGCTTCATCTTCCTCTTCCTCATCTCTATGCCTCTTATTCAGCACCACCGACAAGGTTATCACCCACTCTGACATTTGTCACGAGTCCCCCCCCCCCCCCCCCGTGGATCTCTATCTACCCCCACCACCTTCATCCATCCATCCATCCATCCAGTCCATCTAGAAGTCCCCACAGGGTTGATGTGATGAGCAAAGGTGCTTTGGAGACATTATGCATTATGCATTTAGACACACACACACTATCATATGCACACAGACATACACACGTACTCATACAGACACACACTGTCATATAGAGACAGACTCTCATACACATGCACATAAACACACACACACATCGTCAGACAGACACACACATGCACTGTCATACAGACACTCACTCTCATACACACATTCACACATCCTAGGGAGCATGCAGTCCCTGGCTAGCCGTGGTGTCCAGACCACTGAACAATGCTCTAAATGGGATTTTCTTTTGTCATGTCTTTGTACTGGTGCTGCAGTGATTAAAAGTTGGGATGAGGCTGACATAGTGGGGAACTAAATAGGCTGACACACATACACAATCACAATCTACCTGGCTCCAGAGAGCAGCTCCCTTTCTGTTAATACAGTGTCGGATCAATACCAGGGGCCTTATCACAAGAGCAAAAGTCACCTTGTTCATTAGCCCAGATTAGTGCCACGGATCTGTTCCAGATTAACCTCTTGGCCCTGGCATGATTGTAAACCTTGATTACAATTTAGACAAAATTAGGGTCTGATGTCAGCCATTGATCTTTGCTTTAGTCCTTCTGGTAATTGGCCCTGGTCGGTTTTGTTTGAGAAATGCCTCTCCTTGTGTTGAATGTAGATTCTTCACCTCTAATCTTTTTGCGTGAAAAGACTCGCTGGTTGATGTATTTACAGAACTGTGTATTTTTTTCCCTTTCTCACAGACATCCTCTTTGCTCCTCCCCTTCCCTCTTGAATTATTTTGCTCCTCTTCTCTTTATCCCTCGTAGGAGCAGCCAGCCCAGGCCAACTTTTCCAACATCTGCACTGGGCTGGAGATTCTCTGTTTTCTGCTGACGGTGCTCCAGTCTCCAGCCATACTGACTCACTTCAAGCCCCTCCAACGAGGCATCGCCGCCTGCATGACCTGCGGCAACACCAAAGTCCTGCGGGCTGTCCACTCCCTCCTCTCTCGCCTCATGAGTATCTTCCCCACAGAGCCCAGTAAGCAAGGCCATCTCCACACTGCACAAACATGCACACGCACAATGTTCACTCCTAGTCACTCACATGGACTGTTTCCTGTTTCAGCGATTTTCATTTTTGGGAGCTTACACTTGCACTTCCTCTCTTCCTAGGCACATCAACTGTGGCATCCAAGTATGAGGAGCTGGAGTGTCTGTATGCTGCAGTGGGCAAGGTCATTTATGAAGGACTCACCAACTATGAAAAAGCCACCAGCAGCCCCAATCCAACACAGCTCTTTGGTAAGTGACAACTCTCCCCTTCCATATCTCTCTCCCCACTCTCATTCTGTCGATCATAAAAAGTGTTAGTCCCCCCCCCCCCCCGCTCTCCCAGTTGCTCTCTCCTCTCAGTCACTCTGCAATTAAGGCAGGGAGGTGGCTGTTAAAGCACATATCAGTGGGCCCCGCTGGTTGGGCTAACAGCTGGTGGGTTTAAATGGAAGCCATAGTCCAGTGGCTGGTGAAAGGTGTCTGGGGAAAGATTGGCACCATCCTCTTCTCTCCCCCTACGAACATCACTTTTATCACCCAGATGTCGGAGAGTATTTATGGAAAAAGCTGATCTACTAAAGGCTGAATGCTCATTTTACACAGTGACAGCAAATCTTTTATCAAATATGGTGAAACATGGCTTTTCAAATAAAAGCCAAGGTGATAAATGGCGGTTGGAGAGTGATCTAAAGGTAACGCTATTTGATACGGTTTCCTAAAATGGCAACCAAGGTCAGTAAAATCCCGTTACCCTGGAGAGGTAGCAGGTGTGTGATGCATGTGTCTGGCCCGGGGGGGGGGGTTAACATTTGTCTGGGACCCTCCAGCAACCCAGCACAGAGGAGAAGATATTAGTCATATCCATCCTGCCCTCCTGACTCTCCACAACTTCTGTTAGCTTCCTCACATACCCCTTTCCACCAATCTAGCTCTTGTTCTTGAACTGGTTGCAGTCAAGATTCTTGGAACCTTGGTGCTGTCTAGCAAACCAGCCTGTGCTTCCACCAGGTTTGAGCAGAACCATTGTCATCAAGGATGTCATCAACAGAGGGTGTTGCACAATGCGTATAGTTTGTGTTTTTAAAACCACCTTGAAACTGATGTAAAAATCACACACCCAAGGAGTTCTTTTTAATATGCTTCTTTATTTAGAAAAAAAACACATCAGTCTTTTTAAATAAAGACAGCACCCCCCTCCCATCATCCTATTAACAGCTTCCCTTTACTGCACCAAACTTTGTTAAATAAAGAATTGGTCTGACTTACAGTTCTGCTTTTCAGAGTTCCTTACCAAATAAAGAACATATGCTTCATTGCTTAGTGATGTGATTGTAAGAAATTATAAGCCTGTCTCCTGCTCAGAGTACTTCATGCATCTTTAAGTATGTAAACAGATAGCTGGGCCAGTGCAGTTTGCATCATCGTGAGCCCAGAAGGGTGCCTTAGTAACCTAGCAAGACAAACTGTCGACCCGTGTTAATAAAGTTTAATACAACATATGAAGTCAAGTCAATTTTATTTGTATAGCCCAATATCGCAAATTACACATTTGCCTCAAGGGGCTTTACAGCAACACAACATCCTGCCCTTAAACCCTCACATCGGATAAGGAACAGCTCCCTAAAAAAGACAAAAGACATTATTCAGAGAGCGAGAAAAGACATGTGAGAGAAACAAACAGTCTGCTGGCTCAGAGGCTGTAGTTTCAGGTGTAGTCTTCAACACTTCCTCCATCTTCCCTACCTCTGCCTTTAATGCTTCCTTTCCAAGTGTCAAAGTGTCTGCAGCTGTGAGCTACCTGGTGTGATAAAATATATCATTAATAGTCAAATAATTTCTTTAATGTCAAGTTATGTGTCTGTTCTCACACTTTATGTGTGATTTGTGGAAAATAATGAAAAGGTAGTGGAAATTCCATACAGAGGTGTGAGGAATTTGTTACTCTCTCTCTCTCGCTCTCTCTCGCTCTCTCTCTCTCACTCACTCACACACACACACACAAAACATTGAATCAGATTAGGCTAACAGTCACTTTACACTGCGCTGCAACAACAGTCCCTCATGCAAAGTTAGCTGCGGTGTGTGCACGAAGCATCCTAAACTTGCCACACCAAGCTGATCCACAGCCTTCCTCATATTTTGTGCATTATCCCTTAAAACTACACGCACTTTGTTTTTGTTAATCTTCCATTCACGCAGCATGTCCTTACTGGCTGCCATGCGAAACTCTCGGGCATGCAACACCACTTTTTTAAAGGTAAAATCCAAGTCTATCCAACGCGTGGTCAGACTCAGCAAGGACACTGGACTCATGTCTGAGCTCCAAATGTCTGTTGTGAAACTAACCGCACCGACCTTCTCCAAGAATTTGGAGAGAAAATTGCAGACTTGATTGTGCATATGAGGGGTGGCCTTTTGCATTATATAATGGCGACTGAGCAAAGTGTAGTGAGGCTCGAGGCGCTCAATTAAGCGTCGAAACCCCACATTTTCTACCACCGAAAGGGGTTGGTTGTCCAAGACAATAAACTCAACTAGTTTCTCCGTTATCGATTTCACCTTTTGCTGTCTGGGGCAGTTTCTTTCAGCTTTTTATTGATCCTATCAATGTCTGCTGTTGGGGCGTTTTGCTTTTCTTAGCAGCCGTTGCATGCAGAAATTCCTGGTGTTGTTCCATGTGGTGTTTTTCCAAATGCTTAATTAAGTTTGTTGCGTTGAACTGACCAACAGCTCTGCCTCCCCTCGAAACATTTGCATTGCAAATTTTGCATGTGGCTGTTGGATTTTCTTTCCTCTGAAATACTTCCACACCACTGACATGACTATTCCACAGGTAGCTAATGCTCATACACATGTGACTAATTCTACTACTGTCGTTCTCACCTGACACGCTGCGCCACTTAACCGGAGGTGCTGATATGAAGAAGCCAGAAAGAAGATGCTACAAACTCTTGTACAGTAGGTGGTGGTGGGCACCTTAAAGTTGTTTGCAATCCGCCAGTAAACCAAGAGAAGAAGAAGAGGAAAAAGACGGAGATCGATCAATCAATCAAGTTGCATTTTTATAGATGACGAAGAAGAAACAATATCTAAGCATTAGGCCATGGTTTAAACTAGATTTCCCCATGGATTGAATCGGATAGGTATCGGATCTTCTTTTTTTTCTCCCCTCCGATAGTCAGTTCAGCATTCTGGGCCAGTATCGACCTGATACCAATGCAGTGGATCTTCCTCTCTCTCTCACTCACTCTCTCTCTCTCACTCTCTCTCTCTCTCTCTCTCTCTCACATACATACATACACGCACAAGCCTCTTTCTGACCAAAAAAAGAGGTTTGGTGGTGTAAGTAAAAGCTAGGGATACCACTTAGGGCAGAAACTGGTACTCGTAGGTGAAGCCTCGACACTGTAAAACACATGCCCTGACCAAAACCACAATCACAACTTGATGATAAAGCTGCTTGCTGGTGTGTGTGTGTGTGTTTGGGAGGGTGTGAATGACGGAGAGAGAGGAAGAGAAGGTGGACTAGTAATGCACAGCCTAATGCACGCAGTGTTTCTGCAAGTTATGTATAACTTACTCTGAATGCTGCTTTGTCACTTTTTGACCCGCCTGCCCGAACCCGAGATATTTTCTACTAAGCTTACCCTGAACATGGTCAACCCGCAGGACCCTCCGCACATCACTATTCTGCAGCATAAAGGACCAAGGGTTGTGCATGTGTGTGTGTCATCATGCCCCCCCTTAGAGCTTCCTTACATCCCTCTTTCCCTCATCCTCATCCTCCTCCTCCTCCCCCTGCCTTCCAGGAACACTGATGATCCTGAAGTCTGCCTGCAGCTACAATGCCAGCTACATCGACCGGCTCATCTCCGTCTTCATGCGCTCATTACAGAAGATGGTGAGAGAACACCTGAGCCCCCAGCAGACCAACCCTGGGGCCACTGAAACCAGCACAGGTACTAGAGGACCCCTAGCCATGCCTGGCAACACAAATGATTGTAACAGTGCAGTTGTGTGTGTTTGTGTATGTGTGTGTGTGTGCGTGCAATGAATGACCAGGTAGACATGTACACATGCACAGACAAATGTCTGAAAGATCAGCCCTCCCTAAAGAACATTCAAGACACACAGACGTGTGTGGCAATGCACACAAAAAGAATGATCACATTCAAACACACACACACACACACACACACATTGACACAGAATTTTCAGTCACACACACGCAAACACAGAACAGTTACAATAAAACAAAAATAAGCACACATACAGACAAACACAAGTAGCAGTATTGACCCCCACCACCCCTGCCACAGGGATCCCTGTCCCCATGCTCTCATCAGTCCCAGTGGAACAGTCACCCCATGCCCAGTGGAATCAGCCTGACATTTTCTCTTCCTGTGTGACTCTGTTTTACCCAGTTCTTTGCATCATGCAACTAGGTCACCGTTGGCTACCGTCTTAAAGGATCAATAGGCGGCTGTTGATTTTGGACAGAACTTAGAAAAATTTTCAAATCCTTGTACCGGATTCGACACCGCCCTTCCCAGTCAGAAAGCGTCAGGATGCCTCCAAAGCCACGCCACGAAAACACACGCACGCGTCGGACACACCGGCTGATTGAAGCGAAAGCATTTCACCTGGGACAAGCATCATTCTGAGCAGAGCAGAATTAGCTGTACCGAATGATGTCACACACGTCAGAGAAAACTAATTTTTATTTTATTTAACTTTTTATTATAATGAACATAAACAACAAACATGTCTATTGTTAGCACTCACAGCTAGCTAGCAGGCAGATGTGTGTTAGCAACCGGCCTTTGTGTACGCGCAACTGTTATGCACATAACAAACGTGTGTGTGTCACTGAGGGTTTGATAGACAGCTTGCTCGTTCCAATCATTTGACTTGGTCATTCGTTTGATTGGATGTCGTTGTTTTAGCTCCTGCCCCCTACAGGAACGACGGATTTTTTTCATTTCGGTGTCAGACGTCTTATTTTTTTTAGTACTATCAATTACTGTTGAGATATAATAAGAAATTTAAAAATTTGACAAAAATCGGCGGCCGCCTATAGCTTCTTTAAGTCCCTCCCACCTCCACACACTGACTTCTGTGTTCGTTAACCTTCTACTGATGGGCTAAGATTAGCCCGCAGGGTAGTCTGGGTACTTCCCCTGGTCTGTTAGAGTAGAGGTCAGCCACTGTGTATTTGCATCCATGCAGATGTGTGTATGTCATGTTATGTGAGCTTGTTGACTTGTATGTGTGGTTTGCTGTTTATATTCAAGCCCTCATATTAGAGCAGAAAGGGTGGAACATGTGTCAGTGTTCAGACATACACACACACACAGAGTACACTACGTAGACAGTGGGCCTCCCAGGACTCTCCCAGAGCTCAGATATTCCCCATTTCTCAGTGCTGTCTGGCCCCATACAAAGGCCCCATTCGCTACCCTGTATCAATGACCCCAAGCTGCACTCTCAATAACTAGTGGTCAAGAGAGATCCACCCTTCAGATAGACCTGTTTCACAGGGAATGTCCTTCAGCTCCAGTTCCATTGCCGCTGTACAAGTCATTGCAATTACAAGTCACAATGTACAGGTCACTGCAATCCTCAGTGACTTGTACACTGGGGAAACTAAACAGATGTTGGCCAAAAGAACGTCACAACACAGGAGAGCTAACACGTCAGGCCAGGACTCCACAGTCTACACCATCTACAGACCAGTGGCCACTGTTTCAGGGATGAGGATGTGCACATTCTTGATAGGGAGGAACGCTGGTTTGAACGGGGAGTCAAAGATGCCATCTATGTGAAGAGGGAACAACCATCCCTGAACCAAGGCGGGGGGGGGGGGCGGGGGCTAAGAGTACATCTATTGCCATCTTACAATGCTGTGATTGCAACTATTCCCCAACCCTCTGTGAGTAGTACACATGGCCATCGAAACTCTAGTTAATGGCGTGAATGACACCCATATTTGCATATGAAACTGGTCGTTGGTTTCGGTCTGTATTGTCCTGTGTGGATTATAAGGGTGGGATACCTGCAGTCAGTTTAGACTGAAGAGGTCACTTAGTTGAGTGATGAAACATGTCTGTCAATAAACACTGTGTCCAGGTGAACTGATTCAACCTTCTTTGATTTTCTTACCTGGATTATTGAGCATGCATCAAGACACTCACTTGGTTTAGTTTCGCCCTGATCAGTTTGAAATGTTCTCTCATTTACTACACAGGTTTGACCTCTGTAAGGTTCTAGTTTTTAGGTTGCAGCCAGACATCTAGAAGCAGTCCCTGCTCTCTCCCTATCAGACTCGGGTAATGGCAAGAAGATGCTATCAGGGCTTTAAATGGACCCCTAATGACTGTATCAGGGAACACATAAATTTACCCTCCACTAGCACAAACTGTAGTCACTGAGACCAACGGCTATCTGACCAACCAGACATCAGCCTCCAAAGAACATTATCATATCTCTCTCATCTAAACACCAAGCTAGATTAGGTGATAGAGGACTGGTATCATAAATGCACAAAAGTTATGACATTTACCATTGGCGGTCATCACTATAGAATAAAGCTTTATATAAACACACACGTAGTGATGCTGACATTGGTTATCAGTGAGCTCTGACATGGTTGGAGTTTGTCAATTGTCAGACCATAGACTTAAATATTTTTCAGTCAGTTTTACCAGTTTAAGGGTACAGCCAAAGTATGTCCATATTTGTGTTACCTGCCAGGGAAGCTGTTAAAATAGACTTTCCAGCCAAAATGTCCCGGTCACCTGACCTTAATCGTCTGACTTTTAACCCTCCCCATCCCTGTAGTGACCAGTGAGCTTGTGATGCTTAGCCTTGACCTGGTGAAGACCCGGCTGTCTGTCATGAGCATGGAGATGAGGAAGAGTTTCATCCAGGTCATCCTCACCTCACTGATAGAGAAGTCACCTGATGCCAAGATCCTCCGTGCCGTGGTCAAGATTGTGGAGGAGTGGGTGAAGAACAACTCGCCCATGGCAGCCAACCAGGTAGGCGAGAGGTTCTATTCAGTCTCCACATAGATCTTTGCTCAGGCTCCCAGAAAACACATTTTAACTTAGTGTGTTAAGATCAATACCAAGTTTGGTGGATAGAAACATACAGTTAAGGTCAAAATTATTAGCCCCCTTTATGAAATTAAACAAAACCCTTAACTTTTCCATGGAAATGACCATAACCAAAAGTGTTTATAGTTTAATTGCTTCCAAAAGAACAGGGGAGTGGCTGCCACGCATTCGCCACGCGCTGTTCAACCACAGCCCCCACGGCTTTGTCAGACACATCGGTTGTTAAAGCTATGGACGCCGTGGGTGTGGGATGGGCGAGGAGGGCAGCGTTAGCCAGGGCGCACTTAGCTCCGTCAAAGGCCTGGACCCGTTCGGGAGTCCAGTCGACAGGGTCTTTAGCCTTCTTAAGCCGCAGGGCTTCGTAAAGTGGCTGAAGGAGGTGGGCAGCGCAAGGGAGGAAACGGATATAGAAATTCACCATGCCCAAGAATTCCTGCAATGCCTTAACAGAGACCGGGCGGGGAAATTCCGCCACCGCTTGCACCTTAGAAGGCAACGGGACCACGCCTTGCGGTGAAATGCGGTGACCCAAGAAGTCAATCACCGGCAGTCCAAACTGACACTTGGCCGGGTTGACTATCAGGCCGTGTTCGTCCAGACGACGGAAAACCTATTTCAGGTGCGCCAGGTGCTCTTCAGCTGACGGACTGGCCACTAATATGTCGTCGAGATAAACGAACACGAAAGCAAGGTCACGCAACACCGAGTCCATCGGCCTCTGAAAGGTTTGCGCTGCCCCCTTCAAGCCAAAAGGCGCATGCGCATGAACTCAAAAAGCCCAAATGGGGTGATCACTGCGGTCTTGGCCACGTCCTCTGCGCGCACGGGAACCTGATGATAGCCGCGCACCAGGTCCACCTTGGAGAAGATAGTGGTACCTGCCAGGCGTATGGAAAAGTCCTGTATGTGTGGGATGGGATAGCGGTCATTGGCGGTGACGTTGTTCAGGCGGCGAAAGTCGCCGCAAGGCCGCCACGACCCATCCGCCTTGGGCACCATGTGAAGCGGCGAGGCCCACGGGCTGTTGGAACGCCTCACTATACCCAGACGCTCCATGATGGCGAACTCCTCCTTGGCTGGAGCCCATTTTACCGCGTCGAGGCGCCGCGGGCGCGCCAAAACTGGCGGTCCCAGAGTGGGAATGAAATGTTGTACCCCGTGTTTAGTAACCGCGGTGGAAAAGGCAGGTGGAGTCACCGATGGAGAATCCGCCAGCAAACGCTGAATAACATCCCCTGATGCTAAAAAGTTAGCGTGTGTTAACGGCCCGGCTCCCCCTGTCTCGCACGGAACAGTGGCGAAAGACACAGCATCAATTAAACGGCGGTTTGCAACATCAACCAGCGGACCATTAGCACACAGAACATCCGCGCCGATAATAGGAACAGTAATGGCGGCCACTACAAAGTCCCACTTGAAATGGCGCCCGTGGAAACAAACAGTCACCAACCTTGTGCCAAAGGTCGCAATGGACGAACCGTTAGCTGCACTTAACTGTGGGCCGCCGCCTTCGGCCGACCTGTCTGTCTTAGCAGGAGGGAGTAGGCTCTTTTGCGAGCCTGAGTCCACCAGAAACCGTCTTCCTGACATCGTGTCCTTAATGAAGAGCAGCTCACTACGTCCGCCAGCGCCCACAGCTGCTACTGAGCGCTGCCCTGGAGTTTCCCGCCGCCTCAAACGTGCACGGAGGGACGCAGCGCCTCGCCTTGCCGCCGAACCGCTGGTGGAAGAAACAGAGGCCTCTCCCGCGCCGTCTCCGGGCAGTCACTTCAGCCACCACTGCCGGGTCCGCGTCCTCCGACGCCGGCTGCAAAGGCTCCGATGCCACACGCTGCACAGAGAACCGTCTGGTAGCCAGCAGGACCCGATCAGCCTCCTCAGCCAAACCTCGGCAGTCACCAGCGGCCAGACACGGGGAGTTAGCCAAAGCCGCGCGCACAGGAGACGGGAGCTGGCGCAGGAAAACGTGCGGGAAAAGGAAGCCACCTTCGTCCGAGCCTAGCAGCGACAGCATATTGTCCATGAGATCCACAGCCGTCCCGTCGCCCAAACCGGATAGGGAAAGGATCCTATCTGCCCTCTCTGCAGCAGTTAAGCTGGACCTCCAGAGCAGAAGATGTTTGAGGGCGACGTATTTACCGTGTTGCGGAGGGGCGCGCAACAGCTGCATGGCCCGGCGTGTGGACTGCTGGTCCAGCGCAGCGACGACCAGATAGTATGTGGAGTCGTCCGCGGAGATTCCACGCAGGTGGAACAGCGCCTCGACATGCTGGAACCACGAAGCCGGGTCGCTCTGCCAGAACTCTGGGAGCTTCACAGCTGTGGCGAGAACGGCCGGCTGTGAGAGTTGGGGCGGCGTGGCCGAAGTGGATTCACACTCTTCTTCCGCTCCAAACATGTTAAATTCAGGGTCACCAATGTGGCAGGATGAGGAAAAACACAGGAGATGAAGGCGAGTTTGATGTTTATTCCTCAACTCCAAAACCAAACTGAAACAGGAACAACTTTGTACCAGAGAGCCCGGGAACATAAACCACGCCCCCAGCTCACAGCCCTGCTGGGTGAAAAGCATAGCCCCTAGTGTCCGCCACATTACCATCATTATCACCAAAGTACCCGTAATCACTGCAGAAGGTGTCCTGCGGGATATTTTGGCTTTCATGCAAGTTGGCAATGCAGCTTTACATTCCAAAAGCGTTTTCTCCAAAGAGGTATACATCAATGGGAATATGAAGTGGGAGAAAACAAGAGCGATTACTAACTAGATCCCTGGTTACTACAAAGGCTGGCAGAACAAGCTGTACAGCACAGACAGCTATGGGAATAACAGGAACTATCAGGCTGGCTGGAACATGGCAAACTGACAATCTCATTGATTTAATGAAACATCCTATTAGTGCAACAGCTCTTTTCTTCTTTGCTTCTTTCATCTGCTTTCCCCATCTCACTCCCTCTCCGTCTCTTTCCCACATGTCCGTACACCCCTCCCCCCTTTTCCAGATGCCCGACCTACGCAAGAAGTCCATCCTGCTGGTGAAGATGATGACCTACATTGAGAAGCATTTCCCCGATGACCTTGAGTTAAACGCCCAGTTTCTGGACCTCGTTAATTATGTCTACAGGTAATCACCATCATTCATCACCTGGCCAAGCAGCCACGCTCCTGATGCCATGCCATCCTGACATCCATCTTGAGTGAGAAAGACAAATGGTTGGCGAAGAGGAGGTGTTTGGAAGCATGGTTGATGTTATACAAAGTGGTCCTGTAGATCTCTATGGGAAGAGCATGGAAAAGGTCAGCAGGTCCATTCAGTGGATAAAACTTGGCACAAATACCCTTAAGATTGGGGGCTTAACTCCTCTGTCACTTGACAGAAAGAGCATGGCTTTGTAATGCCCGGGTCAGGTCCATTCCCACTGGGGCCATCCGTGCTTAAAGCCAACTTGTACTCTGGACATCGCCTTACATGAAATGGTCCACCAAACAGAATACCTATACCTACCTATTTCAAATTAGCCAGGAAGAAAGGATGTGGTTGGTGTCACTTAGAAAGATCCTTCAGTGAAAACAACAGGTTTGAGTTTCCTACCCAGGAACATCCACGTGTCCTGCCCAAGTGCCCTTGCACACTAATCCCTTAACCTACTTGATCATCTCTTGGTAAATTCAGTCACATGTCATGGGAGTTAACTCTGCATTGGGAAGATGTGGATGGCCTGAAATTGAATTATAGTGAGGCTAGATAGGAAGAGAGAAGCATGTGCAAGGCTGTGGTAGTGCCACGAGCCTGCCAATCACCTGACAGGACCCCTGGTGAGTAGGTGGGCCCACTGAGAGGGATGCGCAGTACGGTGGCCCAGTGGATAGTTAGGACTGTTGCCTCGGGGCAGTAAGGTCCTGGGTTTGAACCACAGGCCGTCCCAGGTCCTTTCTGTGTGGAGTTTGCATGGTCTCCCGTGTCTGCATGGGTTTCTTCCGGGTGCTCCGGTTTCCTCCCACCATCAGACATATATGTTATGGTTAATACACCTGTCTGTGTCCCTGACCAAGGCATGGCAAAAAGAACTGGAGTTGGTCCCCGGGCGCTGCACGGCGGCTGGCTACTGCTCCTAGCTACACAGCTGCCCACTGCTTCCAGTGTGTGTATAGGATGGCTTAAATACAGAGGATGAATTTCCCCATGAGAACCAATAAAGTATCATCTTCTCTTCTCTTCTCTTCTCTTCTCTTCTCATGAGCTGTTTGTTGGTCCCAGCTGAAGCTTAGGGGAGAGAGAGGAGTCGGACGTTAAACTCAAATGAGGATCTTCTGATGCAAACTTTTCAAACGGTCTCTGAACATTTATTCTGAGTCTGCATGACATGGCAAGGAATTTGTTTGCTGAGTCTGTGTGCATACATAGGTGTGTGTTGTGTGCTCTTTCTATTCTTGTTTTTACCTTTCATTGGTCATGCTTGTAGGACACTTATGTGAAGCTGTTATTTTTCAATGTTTTATAAATAAACTTGTTCTACCACCCGCTATGCATTACGCAAATCCTGTCTCCTCTCTCTCTCTCTCTCTCTCTGTCACTATTGTCTCTCTCTCTCTCTCTGTCACTATTGTCTCTCTCGCTCTCTCTGTCACTATTGTCTCTCTCGCTCTCTCTGTCACTATTGTCTCTCTCGCTCTCTCTGTCACTATTGTCTCTCTCTCTCTCTCTGTCACTATTGTCTCTCTCGCTCTCCCTCCACTTCCTGGGTACTGCCCAGGAGGATACTACCCAGAGCGGTAGTATGGTGTAGGGATGATGATGTTGGTTATTTAAGGTGTTAAATGTGGGAGTGGTTGTGCGTTACTGTCCCAGCAGAGTCCATCACAGACACCTGAACATACACACGCACACACTTAGCCATTCAGCTGTAACTACAATCCTGTCTCGCTTCCTTGACCTTCAGTGTTACAAGCAACACTTTCACATAAATATTGTGGTATGTTGTGAAACTTGAATGTTACCTTGACATTGTGTACGTTGGTAATTTCCTCCTATGCTTCATGGTTGGTTAAATAACTTCCTTCCAATTTTCCTTCTCAGGGACGAGAGTCTTTCAGGAAGTGACATCACGTCCAAGCTGGAGCCCGCCTTTCTGTCAGGGCTGCGATGCTCCCAGCCGCTGATCAGGGCCAAGTTCTTTGAGGTGTTTGATGCCTCTATGAAGCGGCGCGTTTATGAGAGGCTTCTCTACATCTGCTGTTCCCAGAACTGGGAGGCCATGGGCAGCCACTTCTGGATCAAACAGTGTATAGAGGTAGGCAGAGCTCCAGCTCCCCTGCCCATGTGGATTCTCACTTTTTTATTGAGCAGTAAAAATAGAGTAAGATTTCATTTTTGTTGAGCTTTTTTTTTTCTGAATTGTACACAAATTCCAAACATTGAATACAGCATGAAAATGTGAGTCAGAAGGTTCTACAAGTTCCTGTTTGTTTTGTCTCAGCTATTGACTGGCACCTTTCTTCCACTGATCTCTGTATGTGTGTGTTGTGCACCTCCCTTTATGTGTGTCTGTGTTTGTCTGCGTGCATGTGGTAGCTACTGCTGGCGGTGTGCGAGCGCAACACCTTCATTGGAACCAGCTGCCAGGGTTCTATGCTCCCGTCCATCACCAATGTCATCAACCTGGCTGACAGCCACGACCGCGCCGCCTTCGCCATGGCAACGCACATCAAGCAGGAGCCACGGGAGAGGGAGAACAGCGAGACCAAGGAGGAGGTGGGGAATGACATGTGGCAAGGAGCAGGAGAATGGGATCATACAGATATACACATCCTCATATCATCATGCATCAAGAGACATGTTTTCTCGCTTAAATTAGTACATTATCCCACCATGTTCACATTCCATGGTGCGGTCTTCAGAGCAAGGTTCAATTCCAGTACTGTCCCAGCTCCCGCTTCCCTTGTCTTGCGATACATTTCTGCTCTTATTCTTCAGCCCCCTATCTGAAAGTTTTCTGATGCGCATTTAATTCATACAAAGTGCAATTTCAAAACAGTGTGCCTTTGGCCAAATGGAGCAAGAAAATGTCAAAGCTGTCCTAATTATGACCCCCCCCATGCTGGTGTCCTCTCATCCACGGCAGGATGTGGAGATAGACATTGAATTGGCACCAGGTGACCAGACGGCCATTCCCAAGACTAAAGAGCAGGCTGAGAGAGACGCAGGAAACCAGCTGCACATGCTGACCAACCGCCATGACAAATTCCTGGATTCTCTGCGAGACGTCAAGGTGAGACAGTCGCCCTGATCTTCAGAATGCAGCCTGTTTTTTGTTTTCACTGTCTGAAGAAGACTTTCCTTTTTAGTTATGATAAGAGTTTGACCCAGGCGTGGAACAGTGGGCATGAGCCAATCAAACTGCCATACAATATCTGTACCAACTCATGCCAGTCCAGCCCTCTTTAGGCGCTGAATTGGTAATAATTTCCTAAATATAAATTGATAATTAAGAATGAATTTGAACCAAATCACAGCCTGAACCCACAGTTTACAAGTTTGTGTGAAATCCCCACTGTGACCAAGTTGCAACTCTTGTGTATTTTATTTTGTATTTTAAGAACATAAATCTTGTGTTCAATGTTTTTCACTTTGTTGTAATTTTTCTCTCATTAGTGCTAAATGTATGGGACATTGTGTTAGTTTTGTTTTGTAGTATTGAGTTAGTGGTTGTCATTTTGTCTCTCTTTCAGACGGGGGCGCTCCTGAATGCCCTGGTTCAGCTCTGCCACATTTCCACCCCTCCGGCTGAGAGGACCTGGGTTCAGCTCTTCCCTCGTCTCTGGAAGATTCTGTCTGACAGGCAGCAGCATGTGAGTAAACTTCACAGGCTTCCGGGCTCTCTGTTCAACTAGGAGGACTTCTAGTGTGACGTCAGACTGAAAGGGGATGTAAACATGTATATAACGTCCACCTTTAAGGATTTTCCAGGTTGGTTAATTATACTTCAAATGATAAATCTGTTGTTCGGGTCGTTATTTTAAACTACAACACCGGGACAGTGTTTCTACTGGCCAACCCTGTAGCTGGATGTTAGTTCAGGTGGTCTTTTGGAGGGAAGGCCAGGTAAACCAGTGTTTGGTCTGTGGAAATGATTTACAGGGAACTGACACTACAAAAGCACTACGACTGCAACTAACAATTATTTGCATTATCTATTAATCTATTGGTTTTTTGACTGATTAATGATTTGATCTAAAGCATGTCAAAACTAATGCAAATGCCTCTCACAAGTTTCTGAAATCCCAGTTGATAAATGTTTTGGTGGTAGTGTTGGTTCATCAATTAATGAATTCTGAAATGAAAAACACAGCTGTCCAGTTTAAGACTCACTACATGGGAAATATTGTCATCTATTTTGATCTTTGTTGGCTTCCAAAACTCCACATTCAAAAACCCAAATCCTCTTAAGTGCTTCATTTACTCAGATTTAGTTTGTCTGGCAAAGCTGTTCTCTGGATGACTTGGGACAGTCATGTCCCCCATTCATACAACTGTCAGTTTGTGTGACAGCAACTGAAGCGGAAGAATCAGCGAAATGTGTCTGTAACTCTGTTGTCCTTGAAAAGTCATTAATGGATATTTGATTCAAATGTTACTTGAGGTCATTTTGTTCAGTTGTAAAATGTGAGTTTTGAGCATCTGTGGACTTCATCTTTGTTCCTGGTCCAAACATCGAACATGCAGTTCATAGCTGAGCTCAGATTTCTTGAAAACTTGACCGAGGAACTGAATAGTTGGAGCTTAACCAAAACAGAAATCATCTAAACGGGGGCAAAATGAGCTCCTCCAGCAGTATTCGTATCTGTTAGCATTGATAGCTAGCTAGGAGCATGGCAGCCGTGGTCATGTGACTGACTGCCGGCCTGAGTCTTTGATCAGTCATCCTGGATGACCATCATGCACCAAAGCATTATGGTCACTGGCTCAGGGCTGACCCGAATGAAGAGGATTAGGCACACATACAGGAAAACAGCAAAGCGGGGCACACATACATGCATGTATACACACACAAATGCGCACAGTCACAGACACACAAAACAAACACTTGTTTGTGCTATTTCCTACTTCGTGCCCCAGACATCTTTTCGGACTTATTTGCTATTTATTCTCCATCTGTCACACACACGTGTGTGCACATGCAAAGACAAACACACAGACAAGCAGTCAACACACAAAGCCCACTTTGCTCCTCCTTTGCGGCATCTTATGAGTGGTGTAGGGAAGCAGACGGTTAACTCTGACCTTGGCAATCTCATCTCTGTTTCAAAACGCACACTTCCACTTAATGAGGACAGAGTCTTCTCTGTCCGAATAGGTGCACAAATTCATTTATGCTAAATATGGAAAAGAGCAGGAAGAGCCAAAAAAAAAAGATAATGAGTTTAATGAACCAGAGGCCTGGAGTATTTAGAAACTCATCGAAAAGCTTTGATTTGAAGTGATTGAGCTATTAAACCTATGAGAGGCGCTGGAAATAGAGAGAAATGCTGCCTAAAGTGATGATGTTGTCACTCGGTGACAGGCAGGAAGTCACAGACAGGCCACATGTGTTCATTCTGATGTGTACTGGAGCTCGGAGCATTGCCGGCTGCTACTGGAAAAAGAGGAATTTATGGGTGAAATGACGATTACTGAAGCTTAGGCTGTATCTTATCCATGGCTAACAGATTGGATAACTGTTTCCCTCTGGCGTCACCACCAGCCAAATTAGAGTGACCATCAAGGGTGTAGTCAGTCCCTCCTAATAAGCAGCCGTGAAAATGATATTCCCCACTAAAGCACTGGCCGTGCCCTTCTACTGTGTCAGACAAGGTCGTAAGAACGTCCCGCCCTGATGGCCGAGCGGAATAACCCGCCGTTCCTGCAGTCCGCTCGTCATGTGGCTGGGAGGTTCCTATCCCAGACTCGCCGTAACCGGTCACAGCCAGAGCGTCCACGGGGTAAAGTATTCATTAGGCCACCCTTACCCGAGGGATAGTGGGTGTAGATCGGCGTAGTGCTCGGGGACTCGTCGTTCTCCAGCGACCCCTCTGGCCCACCCGGGCGCCTGCAGTCAAGCAACCGAAAGCATTCTCCCTACGTCTCCATCGTGGCCTGAGGGTGATGCAATCCATACGAGGAGGTTTCAGATAGTGAGAGCAGCCGACACGAGCTTGAAGGAAGAGTTCGACAAGAGTTCCGGCCATATGCCATTGGGTTAATCGGGTGGGATAAGAGGAGAAACTAGAAATAAATTCAAAAAGAAAAAAAAAGGTTGTAAGGACGAACCGGACAGAGACTTCTGTCTAAGGTGGCAAAGTTTCTTCCCTGGTTTACCCTAAGTCAAGTCAAGTTTATTTATAGAGCACATTTAAAACAACCACAGTTGAATCAAAGTGCTGCTCACGCTTAAAATACAATATAAAATAAGTGACACATAGGATTATAAAAATATATGTAAAGAAGACATTATAAAATAAAGAATATAAATGTAAACAATAAAGCAAGAGTAAAAGTATATTTGCACAATAAAATCACAGTATCAAGCTCAACTTAAATTGAATGACAGCGAGAAGAGGTAGGTCTATAACAAAGATTTAAAAGTCTCTAGGGTCTGAGCAGATCTGATGTGTACTGCGCTGTTTTCAGTTCCCGGTCTCAGTCCATACGGCTCCTAACCCTGCTGTTTTCAGTGCCCGGTCTCAGTCCATACGGCTCCTAACCCTGCTGTTTTCAATGCCCGGTCTCAGTCCATACGGCCCCTAACCCTGCTGTTTTCAGTTCCCGGTCTCAGTCCATACGGCTCCTAACCCTGCTGTTTTCAATGCCCGGTCTCAGTCCATACGGCCCCTAACCCCGCTGTTTTCAGTGCCCGGTCTCAGTCCATACGGCTCCTAACCCTGCTGTTTTCAGTGCCCCGTCTCAGTCAGTCACTGTATTCGTTGTAAGGATGGGGACATCTGCAGACAGGTGCGACTGAAGAGGTCACTTAGGTGATGATGAAATGTTTCTGTCAATAAACTTTGTGTCCAGATGAACTGATTCCACCTTCTGTGATTTTCTTACCTGAATTGTTGAGCATGCATAAAGTGCTACTGCAACAGGTATCAGATGTGTTGTGGCTGCGTGAAAGAGGAGATCAAGATAAGTTTGGGTTATATCAATAATTATTGTGGATTTTGGCTAAAAATTATACTTGGATGGGATTTTGAATGTTTTAAATATCATTTCATGTTGGATGATTGATAATTTATTCCATTAAAATAATTTCACTTGGGGTGTGCGGGTAGCGTGGCAGTCTATTCTATTGCCTACCAACACAGGGATTGCCGGTTTGAATCCCGTGTTACTGTGCTCCACCATGTTACTTGGTCAGGCGTCCCTACAGACACAATTGGCCGTGTCTGCGGGTGGGAAGTCGGATGTGGGTATGTGTCCTGGTTGCTGCACTAGCACCTCCTCTGGTCGGTCAGGGCACCTGTTCATGGGGGGAGGGGTAACTGGGGGGAATACCGTGATCCTCCCATACGCTACGTCCCCCTGGTGAAACTCCTCACTGTCGGGTGAAAAGAAGCAGCTGGTGACTCCACATGTATTGGAGGAGGCATGTGGTAGTTTCCAGCCCTCCCCGGATCGGCAGAGGGGGTGGAGCAGAGACCAGGACAGCTCAGAAGAGTGGGGTAATTGGCCGGATACAGCTGGGGAGAAAGGGGGGGATAATAATTTAACTGGTCAGAGTAAAAATAAATTTAAAGAATGAAATTGAAATTATTTCCCAAACCAAAGTGAAATTGAGCCAAACTTAGAAAATCACTAATTGCTCAGCACTACAAAGGGAAGTTCCCTGCAGATTTACCTCTGTGTACTTGATGTATACACACATGCTAGCAGTAGTTTTTAATTTCCTCTGCTATTCCGTGTTAAGACGTAGAGGTTTTGGACACAGTTCTGGTTTGTGATGTTTCTGTCACAGCATCATCGTAGCAGTGTGATCAGGTCACCAGTCTTCTAACATTGTCTTATAATTACATTTAATCATCTGCAGTCCAGGCCTGAAAAGGTGTGAATACAATCAAATATTGCATTTTCAGTTTGAACTGCTTCTCTTCTTTACTGACTTACCTGAAAATAATTTTTCATAAATGGTTAAAAAAAATCTTTTTTGATAAAACTCAATCTTCCTTCTGATACATAATTCCAGCATCCTGTCAAAATGTAACAATCGTTTACTGACACTTCTTACAGCTTGATGGTTGCAGTTCGCTTCATTCCACTTGACTCATTCTGGTGTTTTGTTTCACTCTCCATCAGGAGATCCTGGACTCCCTGGCGGAGCTCTACTCTCTCCTTCAGGAGGAGGACATGTGGGCTGGGCTTTGGCAGAAGAGGTCCAAGTTCCCAGAGACCGCCACAGCCATCGCCTACGAACAGCACGGCTTCTTTGAACAGGTCTGAACACACCCAGAGGTCCTCCAAGACCGTTTGTGTGTCTGAGTGTCAGTTTGAAAGAGAGTCATGTCTCACAGTGTTTATTGAGAGTTGGATAGTGGTTAGGAAGCTAGTTGGATAATTAAGTATTTAAATTAACCACCAATTTTCAAAGGGTTAAGATGTTTCAGTCTTACTTAGTCATAATGCATGCTAGTGGTGGCTATCAACTACAGTCTTCGCATACAATTAGAAGATTAACATCAGCCATAGTTATAGACCATGAAGAAGTCATACTTAATCATACTAATTATTTTCTGTGCAAACATCATCAGCTGAGTCAGCTGTTTGGTATCATTATTTAAAAACTAAGCCAGCGTCTCTCCTCTAGGCCCAGGAAAGCTATGAGAAGGCCATGGAGAAGGCCAGGAAAGAGCACGAGCGGAGCAACGTCTCTCCGGCTATCTTCCCAGAGTACCAGCTCTGGGAGGACCACTGGATACGGTAGGTACAGTGTTCTCTTTTAAAAATGATTTGTCAAATCAGCACTTTACAAAAGAAATAAAATTGCAGCAATTAATGAAAACAGACAGTCAAGCATATTGAGAATGAAGTATTAGACAAATGTTCAGAATATTGAAAACAAAAATCCAAAGCCAACACAGGCTGTTGTCAACTAAAGTTTTCCAAAACAGGATGAGCTTATTTAGAATCAAAGCATAGTGTGTATCCACATGCATGCCTACATGCAACACTAAACATACATACATGAAGCTCTCATTCATTTCACAGCTGAGACCTGCGCAGGACTGGACTCAATTTCAGATCGTTACCGCCTACTCCTGCAATCTCTGTGTTACACTCCCGGCTTCTCCCGCAACGCATGTGTCCTAGGGTTATCATTTTTTATTCGAAGTTCGAACACTCTTTCCAACGTAGGGGGAGAAGTTACTATTCGAACTGTAACGACCTCTTCGAATTGAAAATTTGGAGTCCAAGTACAACAGACTGTTTGAAGTAGTTTGACTTGTGATCCAGCAGAGGGTGTTCTAAAAAGTCACTGTCAGCTCGACCTACATATACCCTGCCCTACTGACCTATCAGTAAACTAAGACTTGTACCCTGCCCTACTGAACTATCAGTAAACTAAGACCTATACCCTGCCCTACTGAACTATCAGTAAACTAAGACCTATACCCTGCCCTACTGACCTCTCAGTAAACTAAGACTTGTACCCTGCCCTACTGACCTCTCAGTAAACTAAGACTTGTACCCTGCCCTACTGACCTATCAGTAAACTAAGACCTATACCCTGCCCTACTGACCTATCAGTAAACTAAGACCTATACCATGCCCTACTGACCTATCCGTAAACTAAGACTTGTACCCTGCCCTACTGACCTATCAGTAAACTAAGACCTATACCCTGCCCTGCTGACCTATCAGTAAACTAAGACCTATACCATGCCCTACTGACCTCTCAGTAAACTAAGACTTGTACCCTGCCCTACTGACCTATCATTAAACTAAGACCTATACCCTGCCCTGCTGACCTATCAGTAAACTAAGACCTATACCCTGCCCTACTGACCTATCAGTAAACTAAGACCTATACCCTGCCCTGCTGACCTATCAGTAAACTAAGACCTATACCCTGCCCTACTGACCTATCAGTAAACTAAGACCTATACCCTGCCCTACTGACCTATCAGTAAACTAAGACCTATACCCTGCCCTACTGACCTATCAATAAACTAAGCTAGTACTATCCTCTTGCGTACCAGCCCCAGTCCCTTACATGGATACACATTGATTTGATTTATTTTAATGTGCACTGAAAGTAACCCACAATGTTGCATTGACTCTGGTGCAATGAGGTATTTATTTTAATCATTTTAAACAGATTGTACTCATTTTGTCCACAGTTCTATGTCGTGTTTTAACCTGTTAGAGGGCCATGTAGCTGCATGTATAGAAAACATAGACCAGACTGCATTTATTATGGTACTGAATGGGGGAGGGCTCGAATTCATTTCAATGAATTGCGTGTCAATTCAAATTCGTTTGAACTTGATTATTGGAAAAAGTGACAGTGCTAGTGTGTCCACTCCCACCCGCAAACATTCTGACCATTCACGCCCACACAATGGAGCTCCACTGATATTGCCTCTTGTCCCATCCCGCAGGGAAAAGACCTTATTTTACAGTGTAGTGTTGATAAAGAGATAATAATAATAAATCAATCATATATAGCATTTTCCTAACACTCAAAGTGGCTTTACAATGAACGGGGTGAAACTAGACAACAGATAAACACAACACAAACATACGGGGGTGGATGGGAAGGGGGGCTGTGAGAGGGAGAAGCGGCAGCCACACACGACGCCAGAAGTACTCTTCCACTTAAACACAAACGGACAAGAAAAACAAAAAACAACAGCACTGTAGACGATGATTTTCTGTAGGGGTTTACTCCCGTAGCCTATTCCTCCCCCGGGGTGCATACCCATCTGTAATGACGTAGCGAAATTACATGCTGTACCTGCAGTGGGGGCATACGCTTTAGTAGAGCATGCGTGTGACTTAGTAAAGCATATGTGTGACTTAGTAAAACGCATGTGTGACTTAGTAAAACGCATGTGTGACATAGTAAAACGCGTGTGTGACTTAGTAAAACACGTGTGTGGCTTAGTAAAGTGCGTGTGTGACTTAGTATAGAGTGTGTGTGACTTAGTAAAACGCACGTGTGACATAGTAAAACGTGTTTGTGATTTAGTAAAGCACGTGTGTGACTTAGTAAAACACGTGTGTGGCTTAGTAAAGCAAGTGTGTGACTTAGTAAAGTGACTTAGTAAAATTCATGTGTGACTTAGTAAAATGCGTGTGACTTAGTAAAACACGTGTGTGGCTTAGTAAAGCATATGTGTGACTTAGTAAAACGCATGTGTGACTTAGTAAAACGCATGTGTGACATAGTAAAACGCGTGTGTGACTTAGTAAAACACGTGTGTGGCTTAGTAAAGTGCGTGTGTGACTTAGTATAGAGTGTGTGTGACTTAGTAAAACGCACGTGTGACATAGTAAAACGTGTTTGTGATTTAGTAAAGCACGTGTGTGACTTAGTAAAACACGTGTGTGGCTTAGTAAAGCAAGTGTGTGACTTAGTAAAGTGACTTAGTAAAATTCATGTGTGACTTAGTAAAATGCGTGTGACTTAGTAAAACGCATGTGTGACATAGTAAAACGCGTGTGCGACTTAGTAAAACACGTGTGTGGCTTAGTAAAGCAAATGTGTGACTTAGTAAAGCACGTGTGTGACTTAGTAAAGTGCATGTGACTTAGTATAGAGTGTGTGTGAAGTGTGTGAACTAAAAAATAATGTTTATGTCACCTCCTGGAATCAGTTTTCTTGTAATGACCTGCTCTGATCTTCTTTTCAGCTTCATTTGTTGACTCCATCCTTCTGGTTAGTGCTAGCTAGCTAGCTAAATCCTTCTGGTTAGTGCTAGCTAAATCCTTCTGGTTAGTGCTAGCCAGCTAAATCCTTCTGGTTAGTGTTCGCTAAATCCTTCTGGTCAGTGCTAGCTAGCGAAATCCTTCTGGTTAGTGCTAGCTAGCTAAATCCTTCTGGTTAGTTTTCGCTAAATCCTTCTGGTCAGTGCTAGCTAGCTAAATCCTTCTGGTTAGTGTTAGCGAAATCCTTCTGGTTAGTGCTAGCTAGCTAAATCCTTCTGGTTAGTGTTAGCTAAATCCTTCTGCTTAGTGCTAGCTAAATCCCGGGACCCGCAGTTTGTGTTTTGACCACCTGCTCCCGTGAGATTATGTTGGGTCCCACGGAACCCATGGGATCCCAATCAGTCCTGTAATTCACAGCTCTGACAACAGTCAGTTCTGTGATTTTATGAATAAAACCAGCTTCTTCTTTTTTTTTTAGAAACCACCATCTTTGACAGGAGTAACATCTTAAATAACTCCTTTGTTCATAACTTTTTTTTATAAACCACCCCAATAAACTTTTCCTATATTGTGTACTTCTGCAATATAAAAAAGTTTTCTACAATATAGATAGGACAAGAAGCGCCAACAACAAAAATTTATGTATTTGTCATTGCTGAACTTTTCAAACAGTGCACTAGCTCTGTGATTTATTAGAATTTATGTCCTTGCAAATGTTGAACTTCCCATTCTGACCTCATTATTTTGTCTGATATATCTTTCCCCACACACCAGCAGCCAGCTCTGCTGTTTTCCTTTGACAGATCACTAGCCTGACCACCATGCTTCTCTCCTCACTGTAGCTTTCTGCTCTCGCCCATTAGAGGGCCTCTCTGTTTTAAGACCTCATCACTACAAGTCCCAATTTAGTATTTAGTTTATTCACATAAGCAAATTATTGTTTTGAAAGAAAATGGATAACATTGGGACAAACAAAGCCCAAAAGGCTCATCACACATCTTGCCACAAAACAGAGAAAGTACCACCACAATAAACAGATTGGACCTCTTGGACCTGAATGCTGAAAATGTAGCATCACCTGAACTGCTGAATATCTGCATTTTCTGTTTCCTGTGCAGCTGTTCTAAGGAGCTAAACCAGTGGGAGCCCCTGACGGAGTATGGCCAGTCTAAAGGCCACTCCAACCCCTACCTGGTGCTGGAGTGTGCCTGGAGGGTTTCAAACTGGGCTGCCATGAAGGAGGCTCTGGTCCAGGTAAGCTGCAGGGCACTCATAATGTAAGGATATATACCTGCAGGGATGGTCTCAGCTCTGTGTGCAGCACATGCTTGCAGACACTAGTAAAGTGACACACTAACATTCATGTACTGATATGCAGACACTGTCAATCACAGACAAACTCCAACTCACACTCTTACCTCTGCACTCAAAAATTCAACTGAGCCTCAAGGTTAGAAGCCATCCATTCATTCATTATCCAAACCACTTGTCCTACACAGGGTCGTGGGGATGCTGCAGCCTATCCCAGCAGTCATTAGGCGGCAGGCGGGGAGACACCTGGTTAGAAACCAGTGAACCAAAAACTCTGAAAACTCTGCTCATTTACCTGAGTTGTACTTCCTAATTGTTTATCATTGCTATTATTTCTTTGTGATGCAGTGCTGTGAATAAAGCCAGGTCTCGTCACTACAGCAGAGTTAACTGGTCTGGGGTTGGCATAGCCTCTCACCGAGTTGCCCCACTCGGGGACGAAGGGAGGGAGAGGGCGAGACAGGGAGTCATAAAGCCATAGAAACACAGTGCGGCTCTTTGGTGGGTTAATTTATTGGCCTCATGCTTTCTAAAATAAAGTGTGTGTGGGTGGCAAGAGCAGCATGATAGTACCTGACACATAACAAATACTCCTGCTTTGCTCTTTCAAGGAGACTTGGAACCAATCCATTGAGCCGCTTCATCCTGCGGTGACACCTAATTAAATTGTGTGGACTCCTTGCCTCCTCTTAATTACCTAACTTCTTTCCTTTCTTCATGTATTCCTTTCCTCCATCCTTCATCCTTCTTTACCTCTTAGCTCCTTCCCTCTTTTCTTCTTTCTGTCTATCATTCCTTCCTCTGCATCTACATTCCCTTTCTCTCTTTTCCTCAGCTCACTTTTTCCTCCCTTTGTGTTGCTTCCTCTACCTCTCATCCTCTCTGTCCCTATACCTCTCTCTATCTCTATTTCTCTCTTGCTCTGTCTCTATGTACCTCTCTTTTCTCTCTATTTCTCCTCTCTCTCTCTCTCTCTCTCTCTCTGTCTCTCGGCCTAGGACTGAGCAGCTAATATTTACAGCAGCTGCATGCATGAATAATTACTCGGGCATCTGCTGCAGGGTGATGTGTTTTATGACAGAGTAGAGAGGAGGTGAGGTAACTCGGAGGAGCCCGCCTGCTCTCCGCCGCCGTACAGGGCCACATCCAAATGTCCCCGCTTTCAATTAGAGCTGGCTCTTTGATAAGGCTGCTCCTGTCTCCAGGATATTCATCACATGTCCTCCCTGATAAGTGCACATTGACTGATCACTGTAATTTTCCCCTGTGCCGAAAGAGTGTGTGCACACAAACGGGCACAGACACGCAAGCACACCCTCAGAGAGACATGCACCTTTGATGAATACTTTCTTGCTTTCTCTATTGACTTCTATTTTGTCTGCTTCTGTGTGTTTGCTTTCAGTCACATATTCTCTTTTAAACTGACACACACACAAACATAGTAAAGAAAGAGTGGATGACAACATAGGTGTATGCTTCTATGTCCGTGTGATTTTCATTGATTTTCACTCATTTGCTTGCACACAAACGCAAGGCTCTGCTGCCCTAGTCTTACTCTGTCTTCCCCACTTTTCTCATCAACCATACTGCCTCTTCTACTCACTCATTCACTTCTAAACACACACACACACACACACGCACCATTCTGCAGGTTCTGTGTGGCAGGGTTCCCCAGGGCTGTTGTTTGTGTACCAGTTAATAATCAATACCAGGGCCCGCTTTTCCTCTCCACCTTCCTCTCCATCTCCGTGTCAGGGGAAGTTTGGGTTGTCATTAGAACAAAAGTCCCTGCCGAAGCCAAAAGCAGAACAAACAGAAAACAACATGGCTGTGTTTATGTCCATCTACTTCATTATGCAAGAAGGCGTCAAAGTCTCCTTCTGGTATTGTCATTGGCGTCTGCAGTAAATGCACCGGGTGAGGTGGGGTGGGGGTTGTCTTGACATCACAGGGACAAACACCCATGTAGAAAGTCATTAATCACCAATGACACACCTGATGTAGAAGCTCTTATTAAAGCTCTTAAAGCCTCAGTATCATCAGGACGATTACGATCAATTCTAGGACCACTCCTTACCAGCTGAGCTTCACATCAAACCTGTTCATAATTCCAAGCGGTCGTGTTTTTTTTTTTCATACAACAAAATACACTTTTCTTGGTGTTCTTAACTGTGTGTGCGTGCGTGCGTGCATCTGTGTGTGTTTGCTTTCAGGTGGAGCTGAGCTGTCCTAAGGAGATGGCGTGGAAGGTGAACATGCACCGTGGCTACTTGGCCATTTGCCACCCTGAGGAGCAGCAGCTGAACTTCATCGAGCGGCTGGTGGAGATGGCCTCCAGCCTGGCCATCCGCGAATGGAGGAGGCTGCCGCACATCGTCTCCCACGTGCACACGCCGCTGCTGCAGGTGGGAATGCAGAGGGCACATCACATGTGCAAATCAACCTGAATTTTTCACTTGTCATTTATTCTTCCTGTGATTGAATGTTCTGTCCTCACCCAGCCACCGGGGATGCACAAGCCAGTGCAGTCTTAGTGCCTGTCCCAAGTCTGGATAAATGTACTGAATATTCTCTCCTGGTTTTAGACATACCGCTCTTTTCTCAAGGTGTCTTCAAACACTGTGAGCACGATGGCTGTTGGTATTGTTTGATGACTTAGTTGGTGTGACCCTTGACCTACAGGCATCATCTTTCTGACAGAGTAAAGGCAGCATTAAGCTTTTATCCTGAAGAGGATTGTTAGATTAATACATGCAGCACACAGTACTGCTCACAATCAGTTGTGAATGATTTGATATTCTTCCTTTATGTGCTGCTAATATGCTTATAAACACTGAACGACTTTTGACTACTCTTCTGTTCAGCTTGTCCTGATGGACGACACTGAGTCTCATCTTTGAGTCTTTGCTTTTGCCCAAGTTTAGCCAATAACCTCAGAGCTGTCATTGACTCCCAATTTTCAAACCCTGATTTGGTTACTCTTCCTGTTTTATGCACCGAAAACAGAACCTGCTATTTAGTATTTCCCTAACAACACACACACACACACACCTCAGGCCCACGCATATGTACCACAAACTCATCTCGCTTGTAAAGAGCCTTCATTTACACGAATGCATCAGTCAAGACACCAAGGAATCAAATGGAAGAGAACTGGTTTATTCTGATAAACATCCCAAGAGATGTCTGTCAAGAGATACTTAATCTGTCGCCCTCAGACGTTGTGTTGTCGACCAACACTGATAACAGCTACTATCTCTGTCTTCCCCTCGCTATGAAATGGAGATGGAGGACACATAAAAAAGAAGCCTTAAGCCTCTTTTGACTCTGCCAAACCAGATTACAATAGACAGTGGCAAAGGAGCAAATGGAGAGAGAGAGAGAGAGAGAGAGAGAGAATGATGAGATGGAAATTGAAGAGGTGAGAAAGGGGAAATGGGAGGGAGGCAGGGAGAGAGAGAGAAGGGAGGAGTTAGTTTAGAATGGCTGTAATTACTTTCCTGCCATCAGATAGCATTTGATTAAATACCTGCGACTGAAGTGCATTTACATGATGAATGGAACAGTCTGAATGAAGTTTAGGAATGGGCCATCAGCTGATATTAACAGATAATTGTGAAAAATATTGTATTTCCTAATTTATGTTGTTTGGAGCAGATTTGACTTGTTAGTGGGATGGGGATGTGGAGTCTTCAGCATTGCTTTGATACAAGGCATTTGTTGGAATTGGTTTGCTGTGGTCTTTGTTATGTTTTGCGTGTGGGTGCTTTAGCTCATGCCTGCTTGCATATGTGCAGTCCAATTATTTACCCCAGTCGAGGGAAAACAAGCTATTTGTTCCCCTGCCCAGTCAAGCAGTGTGTTGTAAATCTCCCTCTGAACTCCGTATCTCACACTTACAACTCTGTGAGCTCTGGAAATGAGCAAACCAGATTCCCACAAATACAGGAGCCTTCAAATCCTGTCTGAATCAAGGCATCATCAAGTCCCTGCTCTCATCAGTGTCTGACAGTGGATGGATCATCTCCCACCATATTGACTATGAGACTTGGTATAATATTGATCAATGGGTAGTTATAATGGAAAGACTGATTACACATTCAGAGAAGTGTCTTCGTGCCAATCAATAAGGCTTCCTTTTGCAGAAATGAGATGAATAACCTGGCTTATCATTTTCACATTTTCCCTTACGTCCAAATTTTTTTTCTCCCCCCCCCCCCTTTTCCTTGAAAGAAACTGATTAGCTATTGAAGTGATGTCATTTTTCTCCTTTGAGTTGCTGCCACAGGCCCAGGTCATTATCTAGCTGACCTTAAAGCTCAATAGCTGATAAGTCACTTTGATCCATCTATTTTGTGCTGGCTCTTTGGCCCACGCTTTCTCTATGTCTCTGGGAGAGTCAATGATACTGTGGTCTAATAGCATGAGAATTGGACCGACTGGGCACTAATGGTTACAGTAGACACCCCCATCCAAGTGTACATGCACACACACACACACACCTCTAGACCCCCTTCTCAGTTTGCTCTTTTCATCTTCTGTCTTGATACAAAAATCCTAACAAATAATGACATTCTTCTGTTTTCTTTCCAATTGCTTCCATCTGCTGACTCCTTTAATTCTCACCTTCCATTCATGCTTTTATCCCATTGTTCATTTTCCCTCCACCTCTCTCTCTCTCTCTCTCTCTCTCTCTCTCTCTCTCTCTCTCTCTCTCTCTCTCTCTCTCTCTCTCTCTCTCTCTCTCTCTCTCTCTCTCACTCACTCACTCACTCACTCACTCACTCACTCACTTGCTATCACCTTCCTCACTGTTGAGTATCTACCCATCTCGGGTCAAGTTGTTGTCTTTTTTAAATCCCTTCTGAAGATATATTCCTGCAGTCATTCTTTAACATAATACCCTTTTTTCCTCAAAACTTTATTTATTAGGTTTCCAGACAAATAACATAACAGCAGTACACCGAGTTTCAAATGAGGCTTTAAATAATTACAAAACAGAGGATCAGAGAAAGAAAAGCAGCACATCTGTATGAGAAAGTAAACAAAACAAGACCAAAAGAAAAAAAAGGAAAAAACAAACAACTAAATAAACAGATTGGTCCCCTGTGAGAACTCAGAAATTAGGTAGTTACATGGCAAATGCCATAGTAAACATCTAAGTGTGTATACACATACACGTGGACACGTGAGTATGCAACAATAAAACACAGTGAATCATTTCAATAAATTAGGTAGGGATATTGAAAATGGTCTGAGAGTTTGTTAGTCCAGGATGGTAGTAAAGGTTAGTTTATCAGCATATGCAAAAAATGGGGCATGTCCTCTTAAAACTAGTAGACGATCCTCTGTAGTCTTAATTTTTTCCATGTTAACAAAGTAGAGGATATCTCTAATCCAAGGGTAATGGGTAGCTGGAGCAGGGGATTTCTACTTGACAAGAATCATACATGTAGCCAAAAGACTTACAAAAGCTATAAAATTCTTCATATAATTTGATATTGCAGGTGTGAGGCTGACACCAAATATGGCAGTCATTGCTGATGGTTTGACAAAAACAGAAATAACCTGTGAGATTGTATTGAATATTTCCAACCAAAAGCTATGTAAAGAGGGGCATGTCCAAAACATATGGATATAGGTGGCTGGAGATTGACAATATCTGTCACAGACAGGATCAACATCCTCATCCATTCTTGATAGTCTAATATTAGTTGTGTGATAGCGGTGATGAAACGTTCACTGTAGCAACCCATGCGTAGCAGAGATGGAGAAGTGAACCCGCCGCAAACACTCATCCTATACATCTTCAATTTCAAAATGTAAATCCTCCCTTAGTGTTTTAATAGTGTGCAGTGAGATAGGATTTAGTGAGTGGATGAGACTATACAGAACAGAGATTTTGCCCTTCATAGTGGATAGTGCGGTTAAAAAGGGATCAACACTAGTAGCTGCTGGTAAATTAGGAAAACTAGGGTAAGTCAAGTCAAGTTTATTTATATAGCACATTTAAAACAACCACAGTTGAACCAAAGTGCTGCACAAGCTTAAAATACAATATAAAATACGTAGCACATATGAATATAAAAATATATGTAAACATGACATAATAAAATAAAGAAATTAAAATGTAAACAATAAAACACAAGAGTAAAAGTATATTTCCACAATAAAATCACAGCGTCAAACTCAACTTGAATTGAATGCCAGCAAGAAGAGGTAGGTCTTTAACCAAGATTTAAAAGTCTCTAGGGTTTTGAGCAGATCTTATGTGTATTGGTAAGTTGTTCCAGATATCAGGGGCAGCTACTGCAAAGGCTCTGTCACCCCTATTCTTAAGCCCGGATCTCGGGACATGTAAGAGCATCTGGTTTGCTGACCTGAGTGTTCTGACTGGTGTATGATGATGTATTAGCTCGGATAAATAAGATGGTGCTAGCCCATTTAAAGACTTGAAAACAAGTAATAAAATCTTAAACTGGATCCTAAAACAGACAGGAAGCCAATGAAGGGAGGCCAATACAGGCATTATGTGATCACGTCGCTTCTTTCCTGTCAGCAGGTGAGCAGCTGCATTTTGTACAAGCTGCAGGCGACGAAGCAACATCTGAGCTACGCCAACATACAATGAGTTACAATAATCTAGACGAGAGGTAATAAACGCATGAATTACCCTTTAAAGATCATTTGGAGGGAGATAGGCCTTTACTTGTCCCAGAAGTTGTAATTGAAAAAAACTTGTTTTGACTACTGAGCTTATTTGTTTGTCAAAGTTAAAAGAGCTGTCAAACACCATACCAAGATTCCTAACAGAAGAGTGACTGTAGGAAGCTAAAGGGCCAAGAGCACTATCATAACCATCCAGCAGATCAGGTTGTCCATATACAATACTTTCAGTCTTATTTTGATTTAGTTTCAGGAAATTTAACTCCATCCGTGTTTTGACATCCTTTAAACAACTCAGCAAAGCCTGTATAGAATCTCTGCTGTTTGTTTTTATAGGCAGATAGATTTGCAAATCATCAGCAAAACAATGAAAAGACATATTGTGTTTTTTAAAAATGGACCCCAAGGGCAGCATATACAATGAGAAGAGAATGGGACCCAAAATGGAGCCCTGCGGGACCCCACAGTTAAGTGAGGCTGCAGCTGAAGAGAATTGGTCTATATGGACAGAAAAGCTTCTATTTGACAGGGAAGACTTGAACCATTCTAGGGCAGTACCTTTAATGCCTACACACAGCTCAAGACGTGATAAAAGAATATTATGGTCAACCGTGTCAAAGGGAGCAGTCAGGTCCAAAAGCACTAGAACAGCAGAGTTCCCAGAGTCCACAGTTAAAAGAAGATCATTAAAAACTCTTAAAAGGGCTGTTTCAGTGCTGTGACGTGATTTTAAAACCAGAGCGGAACTTTTCACAAATGCCGTGAATTTCTAGGTGCATTTGTAGTTGTACATAAACTGCTTTCTCTAAGACTTTTGAAAGAAAAGGCAGCTTAGAAATTGGCCTAAAATTAGGAAGAACAGAAGGATCAAGATTGCTCTTTTTGATGAGGGGCTGTACTACAGCATGTTTGAAAGCAGCAGGAAAACAGCCTGAGAGAAGAGAGGTGTTTATCAAATTTACAATACAAGACCCAACAGTGGTAAAAACATCTTTTAACAGTGTGGATGGAATACTGTCAAGGGGGCAATGTGAAGGCCTCAAATGGTTAACTACCTCAGATATAAAGGAGGGGGACATGGGCTCAAACTGCTCTAAGACAGCTGGGCACATAGAATAAATAGCAGGATCTGAGGCCGAAGACAATGGTGAGGCCCTAATAGCACAGATCTTATCTGTAAAAACTTTTAAGAAATTCTTCACAGAGCGTGGGCGTTAGCACAATGCAAGGAGAATCAAATGGATTTATCAGAGTTAATTGTATTAAAAATACTAAGGGTAAGCATTTCTAACAAAACTATGCACCTGTAAGTGCCTAAAAAAATTATGTTTAGGGAACTTCTCCGAGATTTGTAGAAAAGATGAGAATATTTCACTAGACCATAAGTCTTTTTTGATACCACAAGCATGCCAGGAAGAAAATGTACCATCTTTTAAAGAAGATGGAATAATGGATTTACAGCTAATGGAGCAAAGAGAGGGTCTGAAGGCAAAAAATCACTTGAATTGTTTCCATATTCTTCGCATTGATTTAACTATTACTTTTTTCTTCTTTTTTTTTGAATAGGGGGATACCGAGAAATTCACGGGAGCATGAACAAGAGTAGATAGGGAGGCTGGTCTAGAAGAAAGGGATTCCATTGTTATCCATGTTGGGGGAAAGTGGGAGCCCTCCAGATGAAGCCAGAATTGAATTGCTCTCAAGTTAGATGCCCGTTAGTAAAATTTAACATTTGGCAACGCCAGACCCCTGAGAGGTGTTGGCCTGTGAAGCAAGGTCTTTCAGAGTCTTGGAATCTTCCTGTTCCAGATGAATTCAGATATTAATTTATCAATCTTACAAAAGAAGGATTGTGGAAGAAAACTTTTGGAGGGTATTCATTTTAACAGACTTGTTTCAGACCACTGGGGATAAATTTTAACAAAGACCAGAAGCCAAAATCATTCTGTGTCTTAGCAACTAATGGTCGAATGTTAAATTTTAATAAATCTTCAAATCGAATTGTAAACTGAATAACTAATTATACAATACTATCTGAGGCAACCTTGAAAGGAAAATTAAGTGGTGGGTAGTTTCTTGCTCCCAAATTCAGGGGTAATACCTCACTTTTGGTCAGATTTAAGTTTGCAGCCAGATATACGGCTAAAAGAGGTAACTGTTGACAGTGGTTGGAGCTGATACTGAGGGGTCAGATATATATATATATATATATATATATATGTGTGTGTGTGTGTGTGTATGTATGTATGTATGTATGTATGTATGTATGTATGTATGTATGTATACTAATATATATGTATGTACAATGTGTGTGTGTGTTTGTGTGTGTGTGTGTGTGTGTGTGTGTATATATATATACACGCACACACACACTAAGAGATTGTCTGCATAAAACGAAACAGTATGTTAAACGCAATATCTGAGTACACCTGTAATACGTGGGTGTGACCAGATAGCCACAGCAAGTGGCTCAATGGCAATGGCGAACAAAAGGGGACTCAGTGCTGATTAAAAAAGCCTCATTGTCCCAATTAAGGCCATATATATTAACCAAAGCCACGTGAGTGTTATATGAATGACCAGTTACAATTACAAATCTCCCATTTGCATCAGAAACAATGTCGCAACAAGTGAAGTGGCGACGCCCCTGGACTTCCCCTGGAAAGATGAATGATACACCTGACCAACCCACTTTCTACTCAGCCTGGCATGATCTGACAATTTAAGTAGGTCTCCTGAATATAAACGATATGTGCTCCTAAATGTTGAAGCTGGCTGAGTACTTTGCTATCCTGATTGGCTGATTTAGACGTCTATGGTGCCATCTTACAAATTCTAACACCCTCCTAGACTGACAGGATGGGATAAGTTGAGCCATATCCTATTCTCATCTTTAAGTGAATGTATGTACACGTGTAGTCAATGATAAATGAATAGCCATTACAAAAGTTTAAGTAAGGTGACCCAGTGACAAGATAATAACAGTACAACAAAGAACATGTCAGTGATAAGTGAACAACAAACGAGCAAACCAGCCCCCCCTTAAGCACCTCCCCAAATGAGAGACATATGGCACATGTTGATTAAAAACATGTCTGGTGGTTTAGTGCCATGTCTGGTGGCTTAGTGCCGATCGACCCGGTCACGGCTCTGTTCTGTCCTGGCCCCACAGTGGTGGAATGAACTCCCCACTGATGTCAGGACAGCGGAGTCGCTGCCTATCTTTCGGTGCAGGTTGAAAACTCACTTTTTCAAGAACTACCACCCTGTTACTTGTTCTTAGCACTTATTGTATTCACTCATTTAAAAAAAAAACGTTCTTGCGCTTTTACTTTAGCACTGGTTTTGCTCTTAGATACTTTTTTAGATACTTATGACCTCTGATGACTAGTAGTTCTGGTTTCCTAAGTTAAATGCAGTTATTGTAAGTCGCTTTGGATAAAAGCATCGGCTAAATTACTGTAATGTAATATGTTGGCACATGCTTTTGACAACATAACTATGTTCCTAAACAGCCCTAATACTTTAACCCAGATCCATCACTAAACCCAGCGCCTTGCCCTTCATTCAAACCATGCTTTGTCTGGATAAGGTGCAAACCATGTTCATCACCCACATCTGGAGTTTGGTTGTTTGACATTAAAAGAAAAGACAAAGGTAGACCATTGGATTTTCTTGGACGCATGGTAGTGGTTTTTAAATCTTATTAATCATCAGTATTTTTTAATACTGAGATGTGAAGATGTTGATCCTATATCCACTCAGGTGTTTATGCTTAAGACCTAAGCCATGGCATGTTACCAGATAGTAACCAATTTGGAAAAAGTCAGGATGGGTGTGGTCGAGCCCATTAGGCTGTGATCCAGTTCTTTCAGTCCTAACACACCTGTCCCTCCCCCTTCCAGGCTGCCCAGCAGATGGTGGTGAAGACCTAGAGGAATCAACTGCCCATCGTGTCCGACCACCTGTCCCACTGTAGCAGCATCTTCATGTGGCACCAGCACCACTACCAAACACTCTTCAACTCCTTTACAGCCTTGCTAGAATAATGTATGTCATTAGCTCTACCAAAAGTACGTTTTTTTCTCTTCACTTTCTGTCTCTATTTTTGTCTCTCTCTATAGTTTTGAATTCAGAAAGTTTTGAGTAGAGTATTGTACACGTGATGATGACTTCATTATCAAAGATGGACAATAATGGATACACACACACACACTCTCTCTGATTACTGTTAGGTTCCTCTAGTTCCAGGAAAGGGGCATCTGTTAAAGGCCACTGTGAGCAGAACCCCTTAGGGTCTCTGTACCTTTTCAAATATCAGCTCTCTAAATCACTCTTTCCTCTCACTGCAGGACTTGGCATGTACACACACACACACACACACACACACACACACACACACACGATGCTCAGTCCCCTGGTTGAATGATTACACTCGTGCCCTAAGAAGACGCTGTAGAAAATCAGAACGACAATGGAAGGTCAACAAGTCCCAATTAGCGCATAACACACTTAAAAATCAAATGTTAATTTACCAGAAGGCAGTTAAGGATGCGAGATCAGTGTACTTCTCTGAACTAATATCAAGAAATAACCACAATCCTAAAGTTCTTTTTAGGGTAATTGATTGTTTTAGTAATGGCCCCTCCACTTTTCTTTTTGAAACTGATGTTGAGTTGTCTGAAAAATGTCTTACTCATTTTGTAAATAAGGTGGAGAATAGCAGGTCCCAAATCCACCGAGGTTCTTTCATTCATGCCATTCTCCATGTAATTCTGCCTCTTTTACCCAGTTTCAACCAATTACAGTTTCAGTGTTAGAGAGTACAGTCTTCAATATGAACTACTTGTCCTTGCATCTTAGACGTCATTCCCACTAAGCTGCTCAAAGACGTATTTCCAACTATCGGCCCGTTATTCTCCAAATTCTTAATAATTCTCTGGCCTCTGGTTCTTTTCCAGACAGCTTTAAGCATGCAATTGTTCACCCATTGCTGAAGAAACCTCATTTAGATCCCCTGTCCCTTAATAACTACAGACCAATCTCCAAATTGTCTTTTCTATCTAAGGTTCTGGCGAGAGTAATTTCTTCTCAGGTGGTTTTTTTCAATGAACGCTAATAGTGTTTTTAACAGTTTCCGGTCTGGTTTTAGAGTACTTCATAGTACCAAGACAGCTCTAATTACAGTCACTAATGACCTTCTGCTGTCTGCAGACAGAGGTGACTGCTTGATTTTAGTTCTTTTAGGCTTAAACTCTGCCTTTGACACAGTCGATCACAACATCCTCTTACAATGCTTAGAGACTTGGGTTAGCATCAAGGGCTTGGCTCTTAGCTTATTACATACACTCTTACCTCACCAACAGAACTTTTTTTGTTGTTCTGGGTAAATCTACTTTGTCGATGGCTCAGTTGAGTTGTGGTGTCCCTCAAGGCTGAGTTCTTGGCCTCCTTCTCTTTTCTATATACTACATAATGCCCCTTGGCCAGGTCATTCAAAATAATGATGTGCTTTACAATTTTTATGCTGATGACACTCAGTTATATATGCAACTAAAACCCATCGATCCTAGCGCCCTAGCAAATCTCACAACTCGACTCTCTGACGTTAAATCCTGGATGTCTGAAAATTTTCTCAAATTTAATGATGATAAGTGTGAGGTCATTCTGTACAGTCCCGAAAATTCCATCAGCCCTTTTGTTACTAATTTCGGTGGTCTGTCAAATTTTCATAAGCAAGCTGCTAGGAATCTTGGGTAATATTCGATGCTAACTTCAGTTTTGATAATCAAATCAGACGTTGTTCAGTCATGCTTTGTCCAGCTCAAGCTAATCTCCAAAATTATGTCATTTTTATCAACTGCCGATCTGCAAAAAGTTGTACATGCTTTTATCTGTTCTCAGCTTGACTATTGTAATGCACTTTATTCTGGTATCAGCAAGGGCTCCCTCCACTGTCTGCAGATGTTACTACATGCCGCTGCTTGGCTCATTACCAGGATAAGGAGGCATGACCATGTCACTCCTGAACTGGCCCCCGGTTATATTTCAAATTGATTTTACACTTTATTGATCACTCTTAAGGCTTTATATGGCCTTGCTCCTACATACATTTCTGATTTATTGACTTGGTATACGCTCTCTTGACTGTTAAGATCCACAGATGGAGCCCTGCTGGTTATTCCCAGGTCTCAGTTTGTTACAAAAGGTGATCGTGCTTTTGTTGTTTGAGCCCCCACACTATGGAACTCTCTTTCTGTCGAACTAAGACAAACTTAAGTCTCTAGCTTCTTTTAAATCTTGTCTTCAAACTTTTCTTTTTATGAAAACTTTTAGAAATGTTTAGTATTTGTTTTTATTTATACTGTTTTTATTTTACTCTTACTTAATTGGTCTTACTCTTATTTTTGCCTTGTCTGGTTTTATTTCTTTGTAAAGCACTTTGTAATGTTATTTTAGAAAAGTGCTATATAGATAAAGTTATTATTATTGTTATTATTATTATTATGGTGAGGTGAGAGTTACTGTCTTGTGTGGGAACTTTTATGTGAGGTGAATAGGAGGCCATTTGTATGTGAGTGTTTCCTTGTGCACACAAAGACAGAATGTCAGATTAAACCACGTAATGCTTCTGGAAGAATCCAAACTTGTATGCCGAGGTTCACAACACCCCTCTGACCTGAGGCATGCAGACACTATTGAGAGAGAGGCAATAATAAGTTGTGCTCACTGTGTTTTTCCCCCCGAGTGCTTAATCCTCTATTCCTGCTCGTTTCACATCAACAGTTTTAGACACATTCTCACCTGGTATCCACCGCAGTACAAAGTTCTCTCCTTTTGGCTACTTGGCAGCTCTGCTAGCCTGGTTAAGGGTTAACTTTTAATTTTTGAGATAGGGAAGAATGTAACTCATCACTTTCCAGCTATTCAAACAAAGAGGCTCTCCAATTAGACAGGTCAATTAAATATCCAACAAAAAAAATTATTTTACTCTCATCTCTCTATAGCAATAGTGACGGCCTATGAGACCAACACACAGCACGACCCCAACAACAACAACGCCGTGCTGGGAGTCCATGCGTCAGCCTCTGCTATTATCCAATATGGCAAGATAGGACGCAAACAGGTACTGCTGTAGTAAATTGCACCTTAAAACTTGATCTGAACGGAAAAAGGCAAATGAAATCTATATTGATCAGAACAGAACTTTGGTCCAGGTGGCCTGGTTGTCCATTCCGTTGCCTCCCAACACGGAGATCGCCGGTTTGAATCCCCGTGTTACCCTTGGCTTGGTGGGGCGTCCCTACAGACAATTGGCCGTGTCTGCGGGTGGGAAGCTGGATGTGGGTATGTGTCCTGGTTGCTGCACTAGCGCCTCCTCTGGTCGGTCGGTCGGTCCGGGCACCTGTTCGGGGGGGTAGGGACTGCGGGGAATAGCGTGAGCCTCCCGTGCGCTACGTTCCCTGGGGAAACTCCCCACTGTCAGGTGAAAAGAAGTGGCTGGGCTGCTCTGATGGCCGAGCAGAATAAACTGCCGTTCTTGCAGTCCGCTTGTCACGTGGCTGGGAGGTTCGTATCCCAGACTCGTCGTAACCGGTCACAGTGTCAACGGGGTAAGGCATTCATTAGGCTACTCTTACCCTAGAGATAGTGGGTGTAGATCGGTGTAGTGTTCGGGGACTTGTTGTTCTCCAGCGACCCCTCTGGCCCATCCGGGCACCTGCAGCCAAGCAACCAAAAGCATTCTCCCTACGCCTCCTTCGCGGCCTGAAGGTAATGCAAGCCATGCGCGGCTTCAGTGTGAATTATTTCTATAGAAGCTTCACTGTTTCAGCAGCTTCAGCCAAATGCAGAATGTCATGAACACTATTTCCTTTCAACTTTGAAAAAAAAAACGACACTTTTGTTGAAGTGCTCAGCTCAGTAATGTCACCTCTAGTTCAACCAACCAATAAGGATGAACGAGGGTAGCAAACTGAAAAAAGCTAGATTTGCTTTGTTAGAAAGGAGAACCAAAACAACAGTAGTGTTGATAACAAAAACCTTGTTTGACATTCGTTGTTGGCGTCTCTCATGTCCAAGGATCCATTCCAAGAGATTAAAGTGTGTGCTTGAAACGAAGATGGCTTGACAGTCCAAGGCGAGAATAGATGAGACGGGAACAGCTTGGACAGGGGACAGTAGGGGATGGACCTGTTCCTGCGGCTCTCTGTTCTTGGTGGATTTTTTAGTGGCCGGCGGCGCTTTTCTTCCTCATGCGTTCGTTTGTCAGTTTCGGCCATGATGGAACCAGCCAGGCAGGCAGCTCTCCAGTATTTTCGATTTTCGGCTACTTTTTCCCAGTTATTAGGGTCGATGTTGAAGATGTTCAGCGTTCCCTTGATACAGTTCTTGTTGCGTTTTTTGAGACCTCCTCTTTCTCTTCGTCCTTCAGTCAGTTCGGAGTATAGGATTTGTTTCAGGAGTCTTGTCGTTTGGCATCCTCTGGATGTGGCCAAGCCACCGCAGCTGGTGACGTTCAATTGTCGTCTCGATGGAGAGGAGATCGGCTCTTTCGAGAACTTGATTGTTGGTGGCCCATTGTTGCCAGGAAATTCCCAGAATACTTCTCAGTTTTTGCTGGTGGAAGTATTCTGGTTTACGGATTTGGTACTTGTAGAGGGTCCAAGCTTCACAGCTGTACAGGAGGGTTGAAAGAACCACTGCACGGTAAACCATGATTTTGGTTGATGTCTTGAGATCACAATCATGGAAAACACGGTGAGAAAGTCAGCCAAAGGCAGTGTGGGCAGCTTTCAGTCTATTGGTGATATCCGGTTCTAGACAGCACGTTTCTTCGAGGATACTTCCAAGGTACTGAAAGGATTGAACTTGTTCTATAGATTGGCCATGGATGGTAATTTGAAGTGGAACTCCTGGAGTATCCTGAGGCACAACAGCAAGTGTTTTGGTTTTCTTGATGTTCACAGAAAAGCCAAACATTTCATAGACCTGAACAAAGGAGTTGGTGATCGACTGAAGACCTTCTGGAGTCATGGCAGGAGCAGCACTATCATCGACATATTGAAGCTCAATTATGGTGTTGGTGGATGTCTTGTTCTTAGACTTCAAGCACTGTCGAGTAACCGATCTGTCTTCTGCAAGAGAGCGGCAAGGTACATAGAAAATAACGTAGGCGCTAGAACACAGGCTTGTTTTACTCCACAATCCATGGGGAAAGGCTCAGAAAGGGTTCCACGGAAACAGACACAGCCTTTCATGTCATCATGGAGGGGGTGAATAATCTGGATGAAGTGGTCAGGGCATCCAAATTTGGTTAGCATGTCCCACAAAATGGCTCTTGGAAGAGAATCAAATGCTTTTTTGGGTCGAAAAAGATGAAATACATTGTCTTCTGTTGTTCTCTTGCCTTCTCCATGAGCTGTCGTGCCGCAAAGATCATGTTGGTGGTTTCTCTGTGGGATCGAAAACCACTTTGGGATTTGGGAAGAACTTCTTCGGCCAGGGTGTTGAGACGATTCAGAAGGATCCGCGACAGAATTTACTCAGCTGTTGAGAGGAGGGAAATTCCTCTGTAATTGCCGCACACTCTGCGGTCCTCTTTTTTGAAAATAGTAATGATGTTTGCGTCTCTGAAATCAGCTGGGGCGGTCCGGATTTCCCAGATCTACATGATGATTTCATACAGTCTCTTCCAAAGAGGTAGTCCACCATACTTGTAGTTCTGCAGAGATTCCGTCAGGGCCGATCGCTTTGTTGTTGTGCATCTGAGCGACCGCTGTTTGAAGCTCCGTGGCGGAAGGAGGTGCAGACATCCACGGTTTTTGTGGCAGAGTAGGTAAGCCATCAAGGCAGTCTGGAGACTCTCATGATGGTTTGCAGAGCAGCTGGTGGAAGTGCTGTTTCCATCGTTGGCTGATGGCTACGTCATCCCTCAGAATTGTTACGTTGTCCTCTGCTTTCATTGGTGTTTGTGCGGTCTTGATAGACCCGTAGATAGCACGGGTAGCAGAGAAAAAGTCATGGAAGTGGTTCTGGTCGGCGTAGCCCTGGATCTCAAGAGCTTTACTTTGCCACCAAGCATCCTTCATGGAGCAGAGTTGAGCTTGGGTGTTTGACTTCAGTTTCTTGTAGTGCTCTTCTTTCATCTTAGAGGTTCTATCTTTCTCAGAGGAGAGACGAGCTTGAATCTTTGTGCTGATCGGGTTGAGAATTTCCTGGTTGTTGTTATCAAACCAGTCCTGGTGGCGTCTTTTGAGAATACCAATTTTGGTTTCAGCTACAGCGAGGAGAGTCATTTTTAGGTTTATCCAGTTTAATTTGGGGTTGTTTTTGATGAAGGCAGCATCCTTCAGGACTTCCATGATCTTACTCCGGAAGCTTCTTCTTACGCTGAGATCTTCAAACTTTCGGACGTCGATTTTCTTTAGTGGGATGGTCATGGCAGGGTGTCTAGGCTTGGCTTTGAGTCACAGATGGAGCTTGGAGATGACCAGCATATGATTGGTCCAACAATTGTCAGCATGCGGGAGTGCCTTGGTGACATGGACATTGGATTGGTCCTTCTTGCGGACAATCACGAAGTCAATGAGATGCCAGTGGTGGGATCGCAGATGCATCCATGTAGTTTTCTGGCTAATTTTCAGTTGTAAGATGGTATTTGTGATGGTGAGGCCATGTTCTGCAAAGAGGCCGAGGGAGAAGGCTTCCGTTTGAGTTGTATTTACCGACTCCATGCTTCCCAATGATGTTGCTCCATGTTGTACTGTCTCTGCCAATGCGAGCGTTGACGTCACTTATAAGGATGAGCTAGTCAGCTACTGAAATGGTGGAAATAGTTCTTGATAGGGTGTTGTAGAAAGCTATTTTCGCCTCATCATCAGCATCAAGAGTCGGAGCATAAGCACTGATGGCAGTCAGGAAGTATCCATTTTGGAGTGGTAATCAGATGGAGATGATGTGTTTGTTAATGCAGACAGGTGTTAGATTCAGGTCACGGAAAAGTTTGGATCTGATCACAAAGCTGACTCCATGAATTCGGCAGTCCGTTTCTGGTAATCCTTTCCATATGAATGTATATCCGAGACCACCTTCTTCGAGCTGGCCCTCATCTGCAAGTCTTGTCTCTTGGAGAGCTGCAAGATCAGTGTTGAAGCGAGAGAGTTGTTGTGCAATAAGGGCAGTTCGTTGTTCTGGTATGTATATCAGAGTCATTCCGATCAAGAAGAGTCCTAATGTCCCAGGTTCCAAATGTCAGTACTATAAGAACTTCCTTATTTCGCCCACAAGAAATGGATTTCCCACTAGACGCGGTATTCCAGTCAGGAGACATGAGAAACAGCTGTTTTTAGCCCACATTTTCTAGGGCCTTCTCCTGGTTGTGGGGAGCAGCACTGTCCCTAAAAAGGACTGCTCTGTTGCAAGGTTGCTGCCGAATCCACACAAAGTTTCCTGGGTTCATGTAGAGACGACCATCAGATCCTTGCCCCCATTGTGTGCCTTTGGAGCTAGGAGCTTCCAGGATGAGCCGCCCCTGCTCTCATCGCTCCGCAGCATCACCAATGGACTTTGTGGGGGGGCACGGTCCTCAAAAAACTCGGAGCCATTCGCTAAAGCCTTGATTAAAGTGTTGAGCAGGTCGTGACACTGGTCCACGCTGTTTGGCCTAGGAGGATCTAGTTCCATGGCAACACAAGAGTGAAGACGATGGGATCCACCTCAGGTGGTACCCAAGTGATGGTCGGATTGGGAGTCCAGACTGCCCACTTGTTAGGCACTTATGAGCCAGGGATGTGTGGAATTTTTATAAACGCCAGTCCGCGGTCCCATTAGGCTTTAGCCAGCAGAGTGCTGCCCAGGTTGCACCAACTCCACAAGTGAAGTCCGGTCAATACCGTGAGGAGGGTTTGACATTACATTGCGGATAATCTCAATAAAAACAGAAAGCAACACAAAGATATTTTATTTGTTGTAAAATGTACCCATTGAAAAGCAACAACTAATACCTGTTGGTCTAAGGCCTGACTTTCAGTATTCATGAGAGGGGATAGCTCTATTTTCCAAGAGAGGACACACAGCCTTCCTTCATTCCCAAGCTTCCAAAACTTACAAATTTGCATTCCCTTGTTCATGCGAGACAATAGTCTGACTCCTCACCAAGTTTGGATTGTTTTTCTGTCGTTCGTAGCTGGTGGCATAGATAGCAGTAGTTGCAGTGGGAAGAGAAGTCGGGGTAGGAAGAGTTTCTGAGTGTCTTTAGGTGACAGTTACAGCAGTGAGACTTTAAAGTGTGTAACTCAGGAGCTTGTTCTTAAGCCTGTGGAGGACTCTGATTAATAGAGGCAGTGCACCGCACCGCAAGTCATTAAAGTGCCAAAGTGCCAGTGGACATTTCTCTCTCTCTCTCGCTCTCTCTCTCTTCTCTTGCTCTTGCTCTCTCGCTCTTGCTGTCTCTTGCTCTCACCCTCTCTCTCTTGCTCTCGATCTCTCCTCTCTTTTGCTCTCTCTCACGCTCACTCTCTCTTGCTCTTGCTCTCTCTCGCTCTCTCTCTCTTGCTCTCTCTCGCTCTCTCTCTGTCCAGCATCGTTCATCACTGCAATACAAAGCAGACGCCTCATCAGACTCTCACTTTAATAGAAGTTTAGTTCCTCCAACAAGCCCTTTCTCACCTTCTAACAAACACTTAAAAGCTTTTCTGTTGTTTTCCTCTTGATGACGTCCTCGTCATTTAATAAATTGTCATTTTTCATCCACTTCCCAGGTCTTTTCCCCAGCTTGAGCGGGTGTGTCTCTGGTGGTTTTGATTGACATTTAGTGTGAAATGTGTCTTCTTATGTCTTTTGTGACTAGGGACTGGAGGTGATTGAGTCTACAAACCTGAAGTACTTCACCAAGGAAATGACTGCTGAATTTTACGCTCTCAAGGGAATGTTCCTGGCTCAGATTAACAAGTACGCTCACCTACAATCCTGTATGTGTGTCTGTCTGTCTTTGTTTGTCCTTGTGTCTCTACATAATTTTGTCTTTAAATGCCTTTACCTGTCTTTTCTGTGTTTCTCTCTGCTTTTATCTCTCTGGCTGTTTATGTCTTGAATGCCTCTCTTGTTCAGTCTGTCATTTTTATTTATTGTCACATCTGGACTGACTTGACACTTGCTCTTCTTTTATGTCTTTGTGAGCCTTTGTTATTTCTCTCTCGTTCTCTCTTTCTCCCTCCCAGTGCCACTCTGCCATCTAGACCTTACCTTCTTCCCTGTTGTTGTCCACTTTTGACCGTCCAATCTTTTAACTGTGTGGTTTTTCTCAAAATCTTTTTCTCTGTCTCTGTGGTTCTCCCCTCCCTCTCTCTCTCTCCCTCCCCATCCTTCTGTTCTCTATTCACATCCTCCTCATGGTCACACTGTGTCAGGTGTGTCCTCCTCCTCAACACCCACTCTGTGTTCTCATATCTTTCATCGGCCTCTGTTCAGTCATAACACCTTAGACCACAGAAAATTTGATGGCAGTCCCCCATGTGGTCTGGCCTAGATGTTAACTTGTGACCGTGTCACATTGACGTGTTCTCACTGCAGGTGCTACCCGAAGAGCCAACAGCCCTGTTTTCTGAACTCCCTGGATCACTCACACACACACACACACACACACACACACACACACACACACACACACACACACACACATATTCATGCTCTAACAACTGCTTGCCTTCCAGTTCCCCCCTTTCTCATCATCCTCAATACGATGGGCATTTTGAGGGGTGAAAGATAAATTGGGGGAAGGTTTATAAAATGTATGTGCAGCTGAATAATTAACTGAAGGCAATTTGCAGGAAATTCTGGGATCAGCAGAACTCGCTTAGACCTCAGCAGGGTTTAATGCAATCATTAAGTTCCCCTCCACACCGGGAGGGGAATTAACAGCATATCGGAGGTTAAGGGTTGAGAATATGGGGGTGTGTTTTTGCGTATGTGTGTTGGCCTGTGTGTTCGTGCACATGCAGTTGGGATTCTGGGATCATTCAGTCAAATGGGTGTCAGATATCTACCGGTCAGTGTGGTGCTTACACTCGTATTGAGCCAGGGTGCCGATCATCCATGGACTTGAGTTTAGCAGGCAGTGTGATGGAAGACAACCCCATCAAGTGTTACTGGAGGGGCCCTCACGGCTCCTTTTACTCCCACAGCAATCAGGTCCTATTTCTTCATTACATGCCAGCCAAAATGCCTGGTGTAATAACACACTAGAACTGAATGGCTTGAGAAATATTTTACCATATGTAAGCAGGGTAGCAGTTTTACAAGTACTCCAGGGATTCTGTCTTCAGGTTTGGCTTTTTGTTGATGAGCCCGACTTTATTTTGACTGTGAGGTGCAGAAAGAACCCCAAATCCCTACCTCACACCTTATGTATTAAAGAAAGCTCTAAAAGGCCAATTATTCAGTTATTCAACCAAGCTGCAAGAGGGAGTTTCGAAGCCTGTTTGGTATGGTTAAAAACAGCTGATGATTCAGGATATATTTCCCTGTCAGCATAAACCATGCGGTGCAACTCTGGGTCTCCTACCAGATTTCACCTGCCCCCCCCCCCCATCCTCCACCCCGGCTGCTGTTTAACAACTCCTAAATACCAGCAGTCAAGGCATGACTATTAGATTGCAGCACCAGGATAAAGATTCCCAAGGATTCTCAAGTTTATCTGCCTCCAGTTTTCCCTTAAGCTGCGGCAGTGCTCTTCACGGTCAGTGTATTTATATACAGATAAATATAACCATTACAGCAGGGCTTTTTACCTTGCTGTGGTTCTCTATCGGCCCAGATGAAATAGGAAAATGTTAAGTTGGAATGTCACCTGGTATTAAAGTCATTGATCTGCGCAGCGTGATAGCAGTTGGGTTGGACTCGTATTTTATTACAGCAACTTTAATTCGTGCGGGGTTAAATGCTTATCCTGTAATGCAGAAGGAAAGGCCTTGAGGATTAAGGAGAATTAAATATGGTGTTTATTGATGTGTAGTACATAATTCAGGAAATGATCATCATAATCTGTCTCACGCTTCATCTTTTCCCTTTTCTCCTTCTTTCTCTCTCTCTCCATCCTATCCTTTTCCATCCGTCGCCAAGTTGCGTTCAGCTTTCCTCTTCCTTGCCCCCCCCTATCGTTTCACCTCCTCCACCTCCATCAATCCTGTGTCCCTCCTTCACTCTGACTGTCCTCTCATCCCCCACCGTGTCACTCCATCCTCTCCCCTTCTGTTCCCTGTTGCCCTCTGCCCTTCATCTCGCTGAATAGCGCCTCTGATCCATTCAGAGAGAAATTTCTTCTTTCTCTGTCCTTGGACCTAATTTTATATGGTATCCTTGCTCTTGTCAGTAACATGATCATTTATAATATCAGTGCAGTTGCAGCTCAGCCATGCATTCCTTTCTGTTGGTTAGATGGGAAAGATTACAACTTAAAATGGTTCTACTTTTGCTCATTTTGGGCCCTGCTGGATGAGAGCAACATCAAAATGCTGAAAATATAAATGTTTGATGTGCTCCTACACTTCTGACTTTCTCCCGGCCGTGTCTTATTATCTGCTGCTGCAACGATCCAAATAACCCCACAGAGGAAGTTCCCATTATCTGTTCAGTGGGTGTGTTTCTAGTGTTGCCTGGTTGGTTGATTTATTTTATGTCCTCCTTTTTGCGTATACTGTTGATATCCTGTTTTATTTTGGCTCTTTGCTTTCACTCACTACTGCAACAATTCATTTCTCCCCCCAAGGATCATTTAAGTTTCACTTAATCTCATCCAGTGTCTTTCTCTGCTCCTTCCCTCCTTTTCCTCCTCTTCACCCCCATACTGTGCCACCAGGTCAGAGGAGGCCAACAAAGCCTTCTCAGCAGCTGTGCAGATGCATGATGTGCTGGTGAAGGCCTGGGCCATGTGGGGCGACTACCTGGAGAACATCTTTGTCAAAGACCGCCAGCTCCACCTGGGTGTGTCTGCCATCACCTGTTACCTCCACGCCTGCCGCCACCAGAATGAGAGCAAGTCCCGCAAGTACCTGGCCAAGGTGAGCAGAAAGCTGTCTCTGGTTTGTGTCAGTATGTCTGACCAGTGTTTCCTCTGTCATTTTAATACAGCTGTGCTTCTTTGGGCAACAGTTCTCATTGGTCTGTGTGGGTTTAAGTGATGTCTGAAGTTGAGGCTCTACGTAGTGTTAAAAATGTTTTTAAATCACTACTTCTGAAGCATCTGGAATACACTTTAGTTTTAGATAAAATTAAGGTTAAATTAAGGTCTTTATTTTGATTGAACATTTTCTCTTGAAGTGGTGGTTCTTGCCATGGTGGCACACCACTGCTAAATGAATACAGAGGAAACTGCTGACACTGGTAGTTATGTGATGGGATGTTTTTATTACTCATCCTTTTAATTAGTCGTCCTGCCATAGCCAACATTGTGATTCTTTAAACACTTACCCCATATTTCCCATTATTAATTTTACTGAGCTGACACATCGCAAAACTAGATCCTGCTTCTGTTTAATTATGAGAATAGCAAACTAGTATTTTGCAGGTCAGCCATCAGTTAAAAATGCCCTGAAACATACTGTACTTTTCAGACCTCAGACATTAACATGTACATAACGTTTTGTACGACAGCCTTAAGCTAAGTTCAGACACAAGGTGACAAATCACTGAAGTAGAAATGTAGAAACGGTCTGGCGCATGCTGTGCTGTTACAACACAGTCTGTACTCTCGTCTGTCAAGTCTGCGTCATGTCCCTGGACCTTGTCTGTCATGTTTAGGTCAAACATTGAGTCCAAGTTTGTCCACATTTTGTGCGAGTCTACTAATCGCTATCATGGCCAACATCGGAAAAATGTTGTGGATTATATTGAATATCCATCCTACAGATCATCTGAAATCTTAGAAGTGCCCAGGACTTTTACCCGGTACTGCATAGCGAAAACAGACTCGCCTACTATCAGACGTAATATCAGCCGACATCCTTCACAGGCCGAGGAAACGGTGAAGGCGAGGAGGGGTGTGCTGTGGAGGCATCTTGCATTTCCTCAGTTGTGATGGCTAATTTACAATCTCGCCAGCAAAAGATGGACACCCTCCATACCAGATACCGAGTGGAGAAAGACTTTCAGGAGGCTTGCATCGTCGCCCTGACCGAGACCTGGCTGAACGACTCTGTTCCAGATGAAGAGGTTAGCCTGGATAATGTCACCATCATCACAGCGGACAGGATGACGGAATCTGGTAAAGAGAGGGGCATTGGGGTTTACATCAATAACCGATGGTGCAACAACATCAACAAGATCCATGATAGGGTCTGCACACAGGATATAGCAATGCTGACCTTATTGCTACACCCCTACTACCTCCCATGGGAATTTCCCACTCTGGTCATCAGTTGTGTGTACATCCCGCCTGGCGTAAACACCAAAACTGCAGTTGAGTTAGCAGCCTCGAGCACCCATGCTATGCTATGAAAATACCCAAATGCTATGGTGTTCATTATGGGTGCTGCATGCTGGACAGTACTCTCCCGTCCTTTAAATAGTGTGTCGATATCGCTACAAGGAAGAAAATATTTTGTACTTGTGTTATGAAAACATACACAATGCTTACACCACTCATGTGCAGCCACTGCTGGGATCCACGGACTATAACATTATCTTCCTGCTTCCCCAATGCACACAAGTACTGAAACGCCATAAACCACTCACCTACACCATCAACCAGTGGTCAGAGGATGCAACTGCACAGCTACAGGGCTCCCTCGCATGCACCGACTGGAGTATTTTTGACGGCAGTCGTAATGAGGGTCACGATAATCAGGAATTACATCAAGTTTTGCATGGTGACTACCATCCCAGCCAAAACTATTGAAAAATACCCCAGTTGGCGTTCGGGTAGTGTAGTGGTCCATTTCATTGCCTACCAACACGGCACTTGCCAGTTCGAATCCCCGTTTTACCTTCAGCTTGGTCAGGCGTCCCTTCAGACACAATTGGCCGTGTCTGCGGATGGGAAGCCGAATGTGGGTATGTGTCCTGGTCGCTGCACTGGCGCCTCCTCTGATCAGTCGCGGTGCCTGTGTGTGTGGGGGGGGGAGTGGGGGGATTAGCGTGATCCTCCCACGCACTATGTCCCCCTGGAGAAACTCTTCACTGTCAGGTGAGAAGAAGCAGCTGGCGACTCCATATGTATCAGAGGAGGCATGTGGTGGTCAAAAGCACTCCCCGGATCGGCAGAGGGGGTGAAACGGCGACCGGGAAGGCTCGGAAGAGTGGGGTAGTTGACCAAGTACAATTGGGGAGAAAAAAAAAACCCAACTCCAGACCATGAATGACTCCTCAAGTAAAACATAGGCTTAAGGAAAAACAGCAAGCATTCCATCGCAAAGAGAAGCGTTCCCTCAGAGCCATTAACCACTCTGTGAAAAATGAAATCAAGAAAGCCAAACTTTCATATAAGGACAAATTAGAACAGGACTTAAGCAGCGTGAATACCAGGCAGGCCTTTTAGAAGGTGAGAATACTCACCGGGTCCACCTCAAAAACCAGCAGTCCTACACCTGCTGACCCCACCTTGTTCATGAGAGACCTGAACAATTTCTGTGACAGGTTTGACACTCTCCAACTGCTCCACTAAGTGTGAGAGATCACTTGGGAGCCTGCCCACCCCCGAGCAGTCACACTCTGTCCCGTTCACAGAAGTTGACATCTACCATCAGCTCATGGGTGTAAAGCTGGTACGGCCTCCAGCCCAGATGAAATCACAAGAAGACTGCTCAAGAGTAGGGTTGGGAACCAAGTAAAAATGCCAGGTACTGGATACCCATTAAAAAAAAGTTGAATTTTGGTTCTGCTTATCGGTTCCTAAAAGAGATATAAATCTTTGTTATTGTAAGCAACGGCTATATATGTCTGCAAGGACCTGGTGGCTTTTTATATACAAACCCCAATTCCAATGAAGTTGGGACGTTGTGTAAAACGTGAATAAAAACAGAATACAATGATTTGCAAATCCTTTTCGACCTATATTCAATTGAATACACTACAAAGACAAGATATTTAATGTTCACACTGATAAACTTTATTGTTTTTTGCAAATATTCACTCATTTTGAATTTGATGCCTGCAACATGTTCCAAAGAAGCTGGGACAGGGGCAACAAAAGACTGGGAAAGTTGAGGAACGCTCAAAAAACACCTGTCTGGAACATTCCACAGGTGAACAGGTTAACTGGAAACAGGGGAGTGTCATGATTGGTATAAAAGGAGCATCCCCGAAAGGCTCAGTCGTTCACAAGCAAGGATGGGGTGAGGTTCACCATTTTGTGAACAACTGCATGAGCAAATAGTCCAACAGTTTAAGAACAACGTTTCTCAACGTACAGTTGCAAGGAATTTAGGGATTTCCTCATCTACAGTCCATAATATCATCACAAGATTGAGAGAAGCCGGAGAAATCTCTGCACGTAAGTGGCAAGGCCCAAAACCAATGCTGAATGCCCGTGACCTTCGATCCCTCAGGCAGCACTGCATTAAAAACCGACATCATTCGTGGGCTCAGGAACACTTGGGAAAACCATAGTCAGTTAACACAGTTCGTCGTTACATCTACAAGTGCAAGTTAAACTCTACCATGCAAAGCAAAAGCCAGATATCAACACCACCCAGAAACGCCGCCGGCTTCTCTGGGCCCGAGCTCATCTGAGATGGACTGACGCAAAGTGGACAAGTGTGCTGTGGTCTGACGAGTCCACATTTCACATTATTTTTGGAAATCATGGACGTCGTGTCCTCCGGGCTAAAGAGGAAAAGGACCATCCAGATTGTTATCAGCGCAAAGTCCAAAAGCCAGCATCTGTGATGGTATGGGGGTGTGTTAGTGCCCATGGCATCATGGGTAACTTGCACATCTGTGAAGGCACCATTAATGCTGAAAGGTACATACAGGTTTGGAGCAACATATGCTGCCATCCAAGCGACGTCTTTTTCAGGGACGTCCCTGCTTGTTTCAGCAAGACAATGCCAAGCCACATTCTGCACGTGTTACACCAGCGGGGCTTCGTAGTAAAAGAGTGCGGGTACTGGACTGGCCTGCCTGCAGTCCAGACCTGTCTCCCATTGAACATGTGTGGTGCATTATAAAGCGTAAAATACGACAACGGAGACCCCGAACTGTTGAGCAACTGAAGTCGTACATCAAGCAAGAATGGGAAAGAATTCCACCTACAAAGCTTCCACAATTAGTGTCCTCAGTTCCCAAACGCTTATTGAGTGTTGTTAAAAGGAAAGGTGGTGTAACACAGTGGTGAACATGCCCCTGTCCCAGCTTTTTTGGAACGTGTTGCAGGCATGAAATACAAAATGAGTGAATATTTGCAAAAAAATAATAAAGTTTATCAGTTTGAACATTAAATATCTTGTCTTTGAAGTGTATTCAATTGAATATAGGTCGAAAAGGATTTGCAAATCATTGTATTGTGTTTTTATTTACCTTTTACACAACGTCCCAACTTCATTGGAATTAGGGTTGGTATATACAGTGCATCCAGAAAGTATTCACACCCCTTCACCTTCCCCACATTTTGTTATGTTACAGCCTTATTCCAAAATGGATTAAATTCCTTTTTTTTTTCTCATCGATCTACACACAACACCCCATAATGACAAAGTGAAAAAAGTTTTGTAGAAATTTTTGCAAATTTATTAAAAATAAAAAACTGAAATATTGCATGTACATAAGTATTCACACCCTTTACTATGACACTCAAAATTGAGCTCAGGTTCATCCTGTTTCCACTGATCATCCTTGAGATGTTTCTACATCTTGATTGGAGTCCACCCGTAGTAAATTCAATTGATTGGACATGATTTGGAAAGGCACACACCTGTCTATATAAGGTCCCACTGTTGACAGTGCATGTCAGAGCAGAAACCAAGCCATGAAGTCAAGGGAATTGTCTGTGGACCTCCGAGACAGGATTGTATCAAGGCACAGATGTGGGGAAGGGTACAAAAAAATTTCTACAGCTTTGAAGGTCCCGAAGAGCACAGTGGTCTCCATCATTCGTGAATGGAAGAAGTTTGGATCCACCGGGACTCTTCCTAGAGCTGGCCGCCCAGCCAAACTGAGCAATCGGGGGAGAAGGGCCTTGGTCAGGGAGGTGACCAAGAACCCGATGGTCACTCTGACAGAGCTCCAGCGTTCCTCTGTGGAGATGGGAGAACCTTCCAGAAGGACAACCACCTCTGCAGCCCTCCACCAATCAGGCCTTATGGTAGAGTGGCCAGACGGAAGCCTCTGCTCAGTAAAAGGCACATGACAGCTCGCTTGGAGTTTGCCAGAAAGCACCTAAAGGACTCTCAGACCATGAGAAACCAGATTCTCTGGTCTGATGAAACCAAGATTGAACTCTTTGGCCTGAATGCCAAACGTCATGTCTGGAGGAAACCAGGCACCTCTCATCACCTTGCTAATACCATCCCTACAGTGAAGCATGGTGGTGGCAGCATCATGCTGTGGGGATGTTCTTCAGCGGCAGGAACTGGGAGACTAGTCAGGATCGAGGGAAAGATGAATGGAGCAAAGTACAGGGAGATCCTTGATGAAAACCTGCTCCAGAGCACTCAGGACCTCAGACTGGGGCGAAGGTTTACCTTTCAACACGACAACGACCCTAAGCACACAGCCAAGACAACGAAGGAGTGGCTTCGGGACAAGTCTGTGAATGTCCTTGAGTGGCCCAGCCAGAGCCCAGACTTGAACCCCATTGAACATCTCTGGAAAGACCTGAAAATAGCTGTGCAGCGACGCTCCCCATCTGACCTTACAGAGCTCGAGAGGATCTGCAGAGAAGAATGGGAGAAATACCCCAAATATAGGTATGCCAAGCTTGTAGCTTCATACCCAAGAAGACTTGAGGCTGTAATCGCTGCCAAGGGTGCCTCAACCAAGTACTGAGTAAAGGGTGTGAATACTTATGTACATGCAATATTTCAGTTTTTTATTTTTAATAAATTTGCAAAAATTTCTACAAAACCTTTTTCACTTTGTCATTGTGGGGTATTGTATGTAGATTGATGAGAAAAAAAAGGAATTTAATCCATTTTGGAACAAGGCTGTAACATAACAAAATGTGGGGAAAGTGAAGGGGTGTGAATACTTTCAGGACCTGTCTACGTTACGCATCAATGCAACCGCTCCTGCATGTCCGTGTCCATTTGTTTTGATACGAGCTATCGGTTAGCGTGTTTGACTAGCATCACAACAGCAGTTTGAAAGATTGACTGCGGTAAACAGTCCAAAGTGTGGCTGTACTTTGCCAAAGAAAGCAACAATCAGGCTGAGTGCAGTAAATGTGTGAAGTTTATTAGCTGCAAGGCAGGTTGCACCTCAAATCTGACCAAATGCTTAAGGCAGCACGGCATCGATTTGAAAGAATGTACAACGTTTGATGTCCCACAGTCTCCGACTGCGAGTGTGTCAGACTCGGACAGCGCCAGCAGGTCGCGAGCACCTCCAGTAGAGCCCGGGAAGACAGCAAGCCGCGAGACACCATTCTCTGTGGCAATAAAAGGAAGTATGACTAAGGAGAAAAGTGAGGCGTGCCACAGAGTGATAATGGCTTTTGTGGTGTAAAGGCTTCACCTGTTCTACGCTGTCGAACCCCCTTCATTTAGGTAGAAAAGGTCTAAAAAAAAAGTTGGGGGGGTGGAATTTGATGATGGTAGGTTACTTGTGCAGTAACAGTTACTGTCATGTTGAATTTCTATTTGCAGGGAGATGACCAGGGCCCTAAAATACAAAATACACTCCTCCCTCCATAGATAGTTTGAGCAATCAAGTGATTCCTGCACGGTACAAGGTGGAAAAGTCTAACATTTTAAATATCCGAGCTTAGTGATGTTAGTAAATGGTTCAGCCGTTACTGCTTTCCACTGTTGTTGTCAGGTTGAATATCCCAGAGATTAGAGCATTTTCCACTACTAATTACCTACAAATATGACTGTGTTGTTTGGACACCAGTATTTCCCTTGGATGATCTGTTTATTTATATGTATTTACATTGTTAATGTTCAGTTAATGCTTTAAAAAAGGAAGATATTTTTCTTATCTAAACATTTGACCTCTTTATTTTAACCATACTGGAATCGAAACTTGGAATTGATAAGAACCGGAATCGTTAAGCGGAACTGGAATCGATAACATTCAAACAATTCCCAACCCTACTCAAGAGCTGTGCCTTGGAGCTCTCCTCTTTTCTCCATTCTATCTTTAGTGAGTCGCTCCAGACTGCAACCATCCTGACCCTCTGGAAAACATCTACCATCATTCCTGTCCCCAAGAAACCCTGCCCCTTTGAGCTCAATCCCTACAGACCAGGAGCACTCATCTCCATCTTTGCAAAATGCTTTGAGAAACTGGTACTGAATGCCATTCTCCCAGTGGTTAGCCCACAGCTGGATTCCTATCTGTTCGCTTACAATGCCAAAAGAGGGACAGAGGATGCTGTGGCAGGCCCCCTCACACGCTCCTCCAACCCCTGGCCCTTGGCCACTACGTCAGGGTCCTCTTCATAGATTTTAGCTCGGCCTTTAACACCATTCAACAGCATCTGATGATTAGCAGACTCTCACATTCCATCGCTCCTCATCTGTTGGATCCATGGTTTCCTCAGTGACACGACCCCAGGCAGTCAGGATGGGTACCACTACATCCCCCATCATCACCGTCAATACTGGAGCCCCTCAAGGCTGTGTTCTGAGTCCCCTTCTATGCACACTCTACACCAATGACTGTCTTAGCCCCTCTTCCGTTACAAAATACTTTAAAATTAGAATCATCTTTCCTTGGCCATGTATGTGTACACATACACAGAATTTGACTCCGGTTTATTGGCTCTCAATGTACGTACATAGAATAACAACACAACAGTCTTCAGGAATATATGCAAGGAATGACTATATACAGGTGAAACAGGAATAATAGTAGTAGTAGTAATAGTACAACAGTGCAGAGTGAAAACATGCTGGAATAAATGTTAGCAGGTTTGTTACAGCTCGCCCACCCTGTGCCGTGCCCTGCCCACCCCGCGCCGGCAGCCAATCAGCTCGTCAGGGCCGGGTTTAGTCGTCAGAGCTGGTCTTAAGTTTGCTGGTCTCCCAGCGCTCGTTGTCAGCTCGTGCCGTAACCTCCTGGCAGGAGTGGTTACCCTTCCCTCCCGGTGCATTTCTCTCCGAGTTTACCTCAGCCCTTGGTTTCCTGTTTTCTTTGTGAAGTTTCCCTGTGGGAGTATCCTGCCGTGTTCCCAGTTTGGATTACCCGTGAGTGTTTTTCTTGGACTTCCTGTTTTCTTAGTCGCTCATTGCCCTCCTGTGTTGACCGTTGTATGAGCTAGTAATAAAGTACGCCAGTTTCGGCTAACTCCATCTCTGCCTGGTGTCGTGCGCTTGGGGTCTTCCACAAACCCTAACAGTACGAACTGACAACGGGCGCTGGGAGACCAGCAACATTAAGCCCAGCCCTGACGACTAAGCCCGGCCCTGACGAGCTGATTGGCTGCCGGCGCGGGGTGGGCGGGCCACGGCACAGGGTGGGCGAGCCGTAACAAGGTTACTTATATACATGAGGCAGGTAGACATGACAGAATATTTATGTATCTGTACAATATACAGTATATACAGCGTGCTTAGATTTATTATGACAATGATATGAGTTCATCAGTGACAGGCTGCAGAAAGAAACTGTTTTGTGTCTGGTTGTTTTGGTGTACAGTGCTCTGTAGTGCCTACCAGAGGGGAGGATTTGGAACAGGCTGGGACCAGACAAAGTCTGCAATTTTTCAGCCTGAGACCGAAAACAATATCACTTCAAGCTCTCTCTGGAGTGCCCTCTCTCTGACGTGTGCTTTCTCAAATACACGCAAACACACACACACACACAGCATGGTCAACTGTCATGTGTAATGCATGCGGACATGCGTATGTGTAATATTTATAACTGATATAACAATATTTCATACCGTGGCCTATATGTGCTCTACATGTATATGGGCACAATGAAAGGACAGAAATTAAATGAGCCCGAGTCCAACCTGTGCCATCTATTAAAAAAAAAAAATTGACCCGGCCCGAATCAACTCGGCATGTCGGGGCCCGTCTGGACCCGACGGGCTTGTAGTCTGCGGCTACACAGCGCCATACGCAGCAGGGTGTGATGCACTGCGTTGTGACACATTCCTCCCATAACCATCATTGTAATTTTCTGTGACTTGTGCCACAGTAGACCTTCTGTTGGTTCAGACCAGATAGGATAGCCTTCGTTCCTCTCAGGCAACAGTGAGCCTTGGGCACCCAACACCCTTTCGCCGGTTCAGTGGTTTGTCCGTCCTCGCACCACTGTCAGTAGGTACTCACCACTGCTGACTGGGAGCAGCCCACAAGCCAGAATCTACATCTGAAATGAAAGATCTCTTTATTATTTTCCCCCATCTGTAGGAAGGTCAAAGTTTAGGGTTTACAGGCGAACAGCACCTCTGCAGTTGATCAGTGGTCATGTCATACTTACTTGGAGGGCAAGTGTGTTTTGACAGGTCTTCTAGAAGCTGTGCAAACTGCTGAAATCAGCTGATGTAGTGTTTGTTCTGAATGAAAAAAGAAGTGTAGTCTTGGGTCTTTAAGGCACATGACTGGATCCTTTGGCACATAGCTGTAAGTAGTCTGGTCTGTGTATACCCTGTCCTCATTTGTTTGGACCAAGCGTGCTTGCATCTGCCCAGTACAACCGCTCCATTTCCATACTGTCATCAAGCTCAGTCAGGTTTTTTTTTGTTTTTTTTGTTTTTCCTGAACAGGGTCTCTGTTAAATTCTGTTTATTTTATTTTTTGTACCTCATCCTTCACATAGATTATTGAAGCTGATGACAGGTAAGTCTCCTTTTTTGCCCTGCCCATATATCTACCACAATTATGAGCACAAAGTGGTGATCATCAGATCGACTGCGCTCCACTATTCATCCATGTGGATGGATTACCCGCCGCATGGCAGCACTGGGGCTGCTGGCCATCCTCTTGACGATGGAGTTATCAGACTAATGGTTTGCCCTGACATCTCTGGACTGACCTTTAACTAACACCCACACCAACGCCTCTGGTTCCACTGTGTCAGTGTGTGAAAGCAAAGAGACAGACTCCTCGTTAACAGGCAACACACACCAGTGCTCTCACTCCACTAATCAATACAACAGCTACCTTTATCCTCTGATCCTTTTCTCTGTACATTTCACCCCGTAATGATAGCAGCACTTCTCATCACTCTCACATTAGCTTCCACGCAGGCATACTGTACACTGCCATTCTGCCACAAAGTTGCCTTTTAGCAAGGCACTCTGGGAAAATTGTGGCTGCGTTGCACCCGTCCCCTGTGTAGCAGTCAGTAAATATGTGAATATGTAGTAGGTTGGAGGAGTGTATGCTCAGTCCACTTTCAAAGGTGTTTAAAGCCTAGCGGTTTATTCTGTTGTCTACTGACACGAGCACCGGCGGTTCGAATCCCCATGTTACCTCCGGCTGGTCGGGCGTCCCTGCAGACACAACTGGCTGTGTCTGCGCGTGAGAAGTTGGATGTGGGTATGTTTCCTGGTCGCTGCACTAGCGCCACCTCTGGTTTGTCGGGGCGCCTTTTTTTGGGGGGGGGGCGTGATCCTCCCACGTGCTGTGTCCCCCTGGTGAAACTCCTCACTGTCAGGTGAAAAGAAGCGGCTGGTGACTCCACATGTACTGGAGGAGGCATGTGGTAGTCTGCACCCCTCCCCGGATCGGCAGAGGGGGTGGAGCAGAGACCAGGACGGATCGGCAGAGGGGGTGGAGCAGAGACCAGGACGGATTGGAAGAGTGGGGTAATTGGCCGGATCCAATTTGGGAGAAAAAGGGGGGGGGTGAAAAAAAGGCTAGTAAACCTTTTTTGCACACGTTGATGTGAAAACATGTTGGTATGGGTGTAGCATGGTAGAACTGATTGTCCTCATGATAAATTAACAACAACAACAGAAGACGCACCACATCGCTTTGAAAGAGAAAGTCTATGCTTTTTCTTACATCAGTTCCCATCAGCCCCCTCCAAATTGCCACCATCATATGGGGTTATTTTAGATGGTGAGACCCATGTTACTTAGCAAACAATATTTTAGCGAGGTGGACAGCTCGGGATGTGCTCGGTGTCGGCCATGATCAGTGATAGATAAGTGATAGAGAAGCAGACTGAGTTCAGAGAGGAAGACAGAATGCACAGAGGCACAGAGTCACATGACAGATGTGACACAGGAGTAGTCTCGTCTCAGCCATGTTGTCCTCAGAGACCATTCTGACTGAAGGATGTGATTTGAGGATTATGATGGATGCCTGCAACCATGTGACGGTTTCACATCAGCAAGGCTTTCATTTCCCCCTGCTACATGTTCACAGCCAGGTTGGTTTCAAAATGGGCTGGTTTCACCATTTGAAATAAAGGACACTTGCCCTCAACTTAATAACTGCCCCCCTCCCCCCCCAAAAAATCCATCCAACGCACAAATTACACAAGAAATCATGCAGGTTGTAAAAACAAGCATGGCTTTACATAATAAAAGTACTTACCAATGATTAGTTATTAATTAATAATAATTAATATTAACTCTCAGATGTATGTCACTTTGGATAAAAGCGTCTACGAAATGAAATTGTAATATTGAATTTTTTTTTTTACTATTTATTACTGAGTCCTGGTTAAGCCCTGGATACGCTCTCCTGCTAACTGGGGCATGTCCCCCAATTACTCCTGTTTTCATCAACCAAGGCTGCTCCCTTGTCTCTCAATACTTTCTCTTCTTTTGGATCTCTGGGTTTTCTTCTAAATGGCCACCATCCGATACTCTGTATTTTAATCTGTAGACTGTCTAAGACTAACACTAATTTTATTCAAGAATGTTCTCTCTTTTATCATGGGCCAATACCACAGAGTTCTTATCCTTGGTGATGTTACGTTTGCTGCCCTTCCACGTGTTGCTTTATCACTGATTTCGTGAACCTCTGAGTCTTTTAACTTGATCGGTGGAGCCACCTCACAATGAGGGCATACTCTTGATCTGGTGTTGTCTTATAATGTGTCTCTTAATAATATTGAACTGCTAGATGTCTCTGCTCACAGTGCTGAGATTTCTCACACCCTGCTCACAAGCCATCTGTCTACCTGTATCCATCTGTCTACCTGTATCCATCTGTCTACCTGTCTACGTCTGTCTACCTGTATCCGTCTGTCTACCTGTATCCGTCTGTCTACCTGTATCCATCTGTCTACCTGTCTACATCTGTCTACCTGTATCCGTCTGTCTACCTGTATCCGTCTGTCTACCTGTATCCATCTGTCTACCTGTATCCATCTGTCTACCTGTCTACATCTGTCTACCTGTATCCGTCTGTCTACCTGTCTACATCTGTCTACATCTGTCTACCTGTATCCGTCTGTCTACCTGTCTACATCTGTCTACCTGTCTACATCTGTCTACCTGTATCCGTCTGTCTACATCTGTCTACCTGTCTACATCTGTCTACCTGTATCCGTCTGTCTACCTGTATCCGTCTGTCTACCTGTCTACATCTGTCTACCTGTATCCATCTGTCTACATCTGTCTACCTGTATCCGTCTGTCTACCTGTATCCGTCTGTCTACCTGTCTACATCTGTCTACCTGTATCCGTCTGTCTACCTGTCTACATCTGTCTACCTGTATCTGTCTGTCTACCTGTATCCATCTGTCTACCTGTCTACATCTGTCTACCTGTATCTGTCTGTCTACCTGTATCCGTCTGTCTACCTGTATCCATCTGTCTACCTGTATCCATCTGTCTACCTGTCTACATCTGTCTACCTGTATCCGTCTGTCTACCTGTCTACATCTGTCTACCTGTCTACATCTGTCTACCTGTATCCGTCTGTCTACCTGTATCCATCTGTCTACCTGTCTACATCTGTCTACCTGTATCCGTCTGTCTACCTGTCTACATCTGTCTACCTGTCTACATCTGTCTACCTGTATCCGTCTGTCTACCTGTATCCGTCTGTCTACCTGTATCCGTCTGTCTACCTGTATCCGTCTGTCTACCTGTATCTGCCCTCCGTATTTTAATTCCAAGTCAGCTAGGAGTTCTAGAAAAAAAGTTTTTATTGGCGCCAGCTAGCACTGCCCTTAACCAGAAGGATCTCTCTGTAAAAGATTTATTGGATAGTTTTAATGATACCTGTCAGACGATCCTTGATGGCATTGCCCCTATCAAAGTAAAACATGTCAAACATAGCGCCCTCCCCTGGCTTAATGACCACACAAGGGATTTAAAGAGGCAGTGCAGGAAAGCCGAAAGAAAATGGAGGAAGGAGCAACTCAAGGCATCTCTTGATAGACTGAAAAGTTTGCTGCTGGCTTATCAGAAGCCAGTGAAGGAAGCAAGGCATTCCTACTTCTCTCATTTAATTACTGGTAGCTGCCACAACCCCAGGGTTTTATTTCAGACTATAAATCCAGTGGTTTGTTCCCATCTAGTTTTAAACACGCAATAGTCCGACCTCTCCTGAAGAAGCCTGCTCTCGACCCGACCTCTCCCGAAGAAGCCTGCTCTCGACCCGACCTCTCCCGAAGAAGCCTGCTCTCGACCCGACCTCTCCCGAAGAAGCCCGCTCTCGACCCGACCTCTCCCGAAGAAGCCCGCTCTCGACCCGACCTCTCCCGAAGAAGCCTGCTCTCGACCCGACCTCTCCCGAAGAAGCCCGCTCTCGACCCGACCTCTCCCGAAGAAGCCCGCTCTCGACCCGACCTCTCCCGAAGAAGCCCGCTCTCGACCCGACCTCTCCCGAAGAAGCCCGCTCTCGACCCGACCTCTCCCGAAGAAGCCCGCTCTCGACCCGACCTCTCCCGAAGAAGCCTGCTCTCGACCCGACCTCTCCCGAAGAAGCCTGCTCTCGACCCGACCTCTCCCGAAGAAGCCCGCTCTCGACCCGACCTCTCCCGAAGAAACCTGCTCTCGACCCGACCTCTCCCGAAGAAGCCCGCTCTCGACCCGACCTCTCCCGAAGAAGCCTGCTCTCGACCCGACCTCTCCCGAAGAAGCCTGCTCTCGACCCGACCTCTCCCGAAGAAGCCCGCTCTCGACCCGACCTCTCCCGAAGAAGTCTGCTCTCGACCCGACCTCTCCCGAAGAAACCTGCTCTCGACCCGACCTCTCCCGAAGAAGGCCGCTCTCGACCCGACCTCTCCCGAAGAAGTCTGCTCTCGACCCGACCTCTCCCGAAGAAGCCTGCTCTCGACCCGACCTCTCCCGAAGAAGCCCGCTCTCGACCCGACCTCTCCCGTAGAAGGCTGCTCTCGACCCGACCTCTACCGAAGAAGCCTGCTCTCGACCCGACCTCTACCGAAGAAGCCTGCTCTCGACCCGACCTCTCCCGAAGAAGCCTGCTCTCGACCCGACCTCTCCCGAAGAAGCCCGCTCTCGACCCGACCTCTCCCGTAGAAGGCTGCTCTCGACCCGACCTCTACCGAAGAAGCCTGCTCTCGACCCGACCTCTACCGAAGAAGTCTCCTCTCGACCCGACCTCTCCCGAAGAAGCCCGCTCTCGACCCGACCTCTCCCGAAGAAGCCCGCTCTCGACCCGACCTCTCCCGAAGAAGTCTGCTCTCGACCCGACCTCTCCCGAAGAAGCCCGCTCTCGACCCGACCTCTCCCGAAGAAGCCCGCTCTCGACCCGACCTCTCCCGAAGAAGCCCGCTCTCGACCCGACCTCTCCCGAAGAAGTCTGCTCTCGACCCGACCTCTCCCGAAGAAGCCCGCTCTCGACCCGACCTCTCCCGAAGAAGCCCGCTCTCGACCCGACCTCTCCCGAAGAAGGCCGCTCTCGACCCGACCTCTCCCGAAGAAGCCCGCTCTCGACCCGACCTCTCCCGAAGAAGCCCGCTCTCGACCCGACCTCTCCCGAAGAAGTCTGCTCTCGACCCGACCTCTCCCGAAGAAGGCCGCTCTCGACCCGACCTCTCCCGAAGAAGCCTGCTCTCGACCCGACCTCTCCTGAAGAAGCCTGCTCTCGACCCGACCTCTCCTGAAGAAGCCTGCTCTCGACCCGACCTCTCCCGAAGAAGTCCGCTCTCGACCCGACCTCTCCTGAAGAAGCCTGCTCTCGACCCGACCTCTCCTGAAGAAGCCTGCTCTCGACCCGACCTCTCCCGAAGAAGTCCGCTCTCGACCCGACCTCTCCTGAAGAAGTCTGCTCTCGACCCGACCTCTCCCGAAGAAGCCCGCTCTCGACCCGACCTCTCCCGAAGAAGCCCGCTCTCGACCCGACCTCTCCCGAAGAAGCCCGCTCTCGACCCGACCTCTCCCGAAGAAGCCCGCTCTCGACCCGACCTCTCCCGAAGAAGCCCGCTCTCGACCCGACCTCTCCCGAAGAAGCCCGCTCTCGACCCGACCTCTCCCGAAGAAGTCTGCTCTCGACCCGACCTCTCCCGAAGAAGCCCGCTCTCGACCCGACCTCTCCCGAAGAAGCCCGCTCTCGACCCGACCTCTCCCGAAGAAGACTGCTCTCGACCCGACCTCTCCCGAAGAAACCTGCTCTCGACCCGACCTCTCCCGAAGAAGCCTGCTCTCGACCCGACCTCTCCCGAAGAAGTCTGCTCTCGACCCGACCTCTCCCGAAGAAGCCTGCTCTCGACCCGACCTCTACTGAAGAAGTCTGCTCTCGACCGTCTTGTTTTAAGCAATTTTAGACCAATTTCAAATCTACCTTTTTTATCTAAAATCTTAGAAAAGTCATTCTCTTCAACTAATCACACACATGAATAGTTGTATTTTCAAGCAATGTCAATCAGGACTCCGTACCCACCACAGCACAGAAACGGCTCTCGTCAGGGGTGGGACGAGTCACAAATCTCACGGTTCGAGACGGCTCACAATTCAGGGCTCACGACTTGGATTTAGTACGACACAGTGGATGCCTTGGTGAGCAAGAGACAAAACACCACTGCAGTTCCATATTTTTCATTTATTTTAAGAACGAGGCCCAACATTCTAGCATTATCAAGGCACGTATTCAAACGTAACGCAAGTGCAAAAGTTCTAACAAAATGGGCCATCTCTTCTTGTTGTGTAACACACTTGCTTTACTTTAAAACTTTAAAAACTACTAGAGCGACCAAGGCGGTCATTTTGACCGTTTAGATTTTCTTAGTTCTTAACGTTGTGAGAAAAAAAAGATACAGGCCTGCCGCTCCCTGAATGCCCCTAAAATTGCATGTATTTGCATTAGAATTAGTTTTAGATCAATTGCACAGAAAACGTTGTAAGATCTACCTAAAACGACCATGGGTGGTCAAAATGACCACACATAATTTGCATGTCATGTCAGTATTTATGACGTGTGTTTTCACGTCATTTCCTTCACAACGTTCAGTTCTTTTCCCTCTTATTAGTAGCAGATATGTTACGTGTTATCCTCTGATGTGGTTCCTGACAGAAGGGGATTTGAACACTGACGTGTATTATTGGTACAAAACCAGGGGTGATAGGGGTGGGTTCACCCCCCCCCCCATTTCATTTATGTACAGCTCTTCGTTGGAGACACTTAATTTTAAGAAAGCTGTGAAAGACAGTTTGCCATTTCTCGACTTGGTGATTCTCGACTCACTGCCCGTTACGACAGGAAAGGAAACCCCCCCCCCATGTTTGTGCCCCTTCCAGCAGGTACCTAAAACTGGCCCTTTGTGAATGTCAGTTGTTTTTTCCCCACTCTGAATAGACTCCTTCATGAACTCTTGCCTATCTCCATATTTTCTCATCTTTTTTCCAATAGATAATCTCTTGAGCTGACAATCATGTTCATATTGATAGAAATGGGACCATGATCTTCTAAAAAGGAGCCCATTAAAGCACCACTATCCCATGACCTTTCAATGTGGTGGGGTCATTAAAACTCTCCCTAACCCCCTGACTGCTCACTGCCTAGAGGGCCGTGGAGGGACCTACACAAAAGCATCCTCCAGATAGCTAATTACCAATCTATTCTGGCTTTTGTTCAGTGAATATGAAAACATGCTTGCTCACGGTCTCTGAGGGTCTGTGTTCGTATCGCCACCATACGAAGCCATACATTTTACATTCCTATGCAAGGCTGTTTTTTGAGTGGAGGATAATAAACTTTATTAATCAATGGTAGAAGAGGGTGTGTGAGAGGGTGAGAGACAGAGAAATACAGGAAGGGAACGAGTGAGTTACTTCCCTTGGTGTTGTGTCACATACAGTGCCAGACTCTGGCAGGGCGTAGCTGTGATGGATGGGAGAAGATGACCAGTGATGATCAGTAATTATACATAAGCTGTATGTTATGTTTGGCTTGCTGAAGAGGAATAGGGGAGAAAGGAGAGGGGTTAATGTTTCCACACAGACACACACACTCTTCTTCGGTTGTCCATCGAAATCCAATGACGATGTTCACTCCTTTAATGTGAGATCCTTGATGGCTGAACAGTCCTATCCTGGACCCACAGGCTCTATTGCAGGTGGGGCATGTATATGTGGTGGTAGCGGTGACAACCATGGGTGTATTTCTCTTGGCTGTCTTGTCCATCTCCGATGTACAAACCCCCTCCTTGCACAGCTATCGCCAAGTGGTACGGTCAGCAGCAACATCCTCCAGATTCTCTGGTCTGATCTTGCACTTCCTTAAGTGTTCATCATCTGATCTTTATAGCGCTTCTTCAACCCTCCAGCTAAACGTCGACCATGATGTAGCTGGCCATATAACTCTCTGCGGGGTAGCCGACATGGCGGCGTCTTTATCACATATCCCAGCCACTGCAGCTGGCGCTGAATGATCGCGGCCTCAATACTTCTACAGTTGGTCTTTCCAAGTATTTCAGCATGAGGCACACGCTCACGCCAGGCAATTCCCAGGATGTGCTGGAGGCAGCTTATGTGGAAGCACTCTAAGAACTTGATGTGATGGGTGTAGGTTACCCAAGCTGCACAGCTATTGAGGGTGGTGACACAGACCGCTTGGTATACGGCAACCTTTGTGGAGGGATGAAGGTTCTTGTTCTGAAAGACTGTGCTGGAGTCTCCCAAAGGCAGCTGATGCCTGTTTAAAGCTGTTGCAAAGCTTTTTATACTTCGTAACCTAAATGAGCACTTAGAAAAGCTGCAAGCCCATGCTATCCTTTTGTGTGCTGACTTTTCATCGGCATTCAGTGTGATGCCCCTACTGGAAAGTTGGTGGTAGATGGAGGTCGTGGATAGGAGGAAGTTCAGGCAGTTCATCCAGGACGGTGGGGTCTGCATCAGAGCTCTGATTAAGCAGGGTGTCAAAATGTTCAGCCCACCTCAGCAGGATGCTATTCTGATCCTTACTCTGATACAAACACTGAAATGCCAGAAGTGGGTTCCAGGTTTCATAGTAAACTCAGGATTATAAGATTTGCATTCTGTTTGACTGACATGCACACAGAGACATGCGTGCAAACCAACGCACATGAAGAAGAGACATCAACTCTACTCTGGCTTAGCTTTATGCCCACCACACACACACACACACACACACACACACACACACACACACACACACACACACACAACCCACTTCCCTTCCCACTGTGAACAGAGCCAGAGAAGCAGCGACTGGCTGATTAATGACAGTGGCATTAGCGCTCACCATTTCTCTGGCGTAAGATAATTGTGTTACACATAGTATAAAATATCATTATGACACTGTTAGAATAGAATAACCAGAATGTTGGGTTTAATCGTCTCTCATATCCTGCTTATCCCTCCTCCTGGCTTTACCCCCCCCCCCACACACACACACTCTTTCCTCTCTCCCTTCTCTCCTCTCCCTCTCTCTCTCTCTCTATATATATATATATATATATACACACACACACACACACTGAACCAAAATATAAATGCAACACTTTTGTTTTTGCTCCAATTTTTCACGAGTTGAAGTCAAAGATCTAAGACTTTTTCTATGTACACAAAAGGCCTATTGCTCTCAAATGTTCACACATTTTGTTAAATCTGTGTTAGTGAGCACTTCTCCTTTGCCGAGATAATCCATCCACTTGACAGGTGTGGCATATCAAGATGCTGATTAGACAGCAGGATTATTGCACAGGTGTGCCTTAGGCTGGTCACAATAAAAGGCCACTCTAAAAATGTGCAGTTTTATCACACAGCACAATGCCACAGATGTCGCAGATTTTGAGGGAGCGTGCAGTTGGCATGCTGACTGTAGGAATGTCTACCAGAGCTGTTGCCCGTGAACTGAATGTTCATTTCTCTACCATAAGCCGTTTCCAAAGTCGTTTCTGAGAATTAGGTGGTACATCCAACCGGCCTCACAACCGCAGACCACGTGTAACCACGCCAGCCCAGGACCTCCACATCCGGCATCTTCACCTACAAGATCGTCTGAACCCAGCCACCCAGACAGCTGATGCACCAATTAGTTTGCATAACCAAAGAATTTCCGCACAAACTGTCAGAAGCCGTCTCAGGAAAGCTCATCTGCATGCTCGCCGTCCTCACCGGGGTCTTGACCTGACTGCAGTTCGTTGTCGTAACCGACTTGAGTGGGCAAATGCTCACCTTCGATGGCGTCTGGCACTTTGGAGAAGTGCTCTCTTCACGGATGAATCCCGGTTTTCACTGTACCGGGCAGATGGCAGACGGCGTGTATGGCGTCATGTGGGTGAGCGGTTTGCTGACGTCATCATTGTGAATAGAGTGGCCCATGGTGGCGGTGGGGTTATGGTATGGGCAGGCATATGCTACGGACAACGAACACAGGTGCATTTTATGGATGGCATTTTGAATGCACAGAGATACCGTGACGAGATCCTGAAGCCCATTGCTGTGCCATTCATCCACCACCATCACCTCATGTTGCAGGATGATACTGCACGGCCCCATGTTGCAAGGATCTGTACACAATTCCTAGAAGCTGAAAACATCCCAGTTCTTGCATGGCGTGCATACTCACTGGACACGTCACCCGTTGAGCATGTTTGGGATGTTCTGGATCGGCGTGTACGACGGCGTGTTCCAGTTCCTGCCAATATCCAGCAACTTCCCACAGCCATTGAAGAGGAGTGGCCCAACATTCCACAGGCCGCAATCAACAACCTGATCAACTCTATGCAAAGGAGATGTGTTGCACTGCGTGAGGCAAATGGTGGTCACACCAGATGCTGACTCGTTTTCTGACACACACACCCCCGTCCGCCGGCATATCTGTGAAATCCATAGTTCAGTGCCTAATAAGTGTGTCTTTTCAAGATAAAGCTGCACGTTTTAGAGTGGCCTTTTATTGTGAGCAGCCTAAGGCACACCTGTGCAATAATCCTGCTGTCTAATCAGCATTTTGATATGCCACACCTGTCAGGTGGATAGATTATCTCGGCAAAGGGGAAGTGCTCACTAACAGATTTAAACACATTTGTGAACAACATTTGAGAGAAATAGGCCTTTTGTGTACATAGAAAAAGTCTTAGATCTTTGATTTCAGCTCATGAAAAATTGGAGCAAAAACAAAAGTGTTGCATTTATATTTTTGTTCAGTATATATATATATATCCCCGCCCATTTTCTTTACTTATGTTCTTCGTTGGTTGCCAGGTGCTGTGGCTGCTGAGCTTTGATGACAAGAACACGCTGGCAGACGCCGTGGACAAGTACTGCATTGGAGTCCCGCCCATCCAGTGGTTGGCATGGATACCACAACTGCTCACCTGTCTGGTGGGCTCCGAGGGCAAACCACTGCTCAACCTGATAAGCCAAGTGAGAACAGGTTTCCTGTTTAAACTCTACCTGCTCCATACACATCTAGGTTTAAATCATCTTGTGCACCTTTTACCAACTGTTTAAACTGCCAGTAGACTGTGTAGTGGGAGGTGATTGGAGGGGGTTTCAGGGATGTTGTGGTCTGATTAAGCAAAACTACATACCGGTACCATTACCCACCCTGCCTGCACTCTAATGTCAAGGAGAGGTTTCTACACAGCTCCTCATACCAGTAGCACAAGGGATTGCTAGACTAGAGTGCCATTACACAGTTTAACACCATCACACAAAGCATTTCAAATGCAACCAAGACTACATGTCAATCAACTTTTTCCTGATTCCATGTCACTAGTGTCAGTTTCCTGCCCATTTATAACAGCTGATATGAAACACCACTATCTCACTGGCCCACTATCTAATCAGTCATGTGACATGATGTCAGCATGTTGATTGGCTGTTGCATCAAACTAGTTGTAGAAAGGTCAGTGAATGTCAGCTCTATTCAAGCTTTTCACTCACAGGGTTTTAGTGAAGTGCTTTGAGTTCTACTCAGTGACAATAAAATGCAAGTCACTACATAGCACAGCCATCTCGGCAGGCATCAGCCTAGTCCCAGCTGGACATCTTTTTGGGTGTAGTGTTGGAGGGTGTTTGGTTTTCATCAGCTGTCTGGTCCCAGCAGCGTTTGCGCTTTGCAGAAGGTTGGGAGGTTGCGGAGCCGTTCACAGCCAAATCAAGTTCCATGACATAACCGTATGTGTAATGCAGACCTCAGGGATGAAAACAGCCATCAGCTTGGAAGGTGGTGTCATGGTAATTTATTAGCTACAGTTTGAGAAGCATGCCTGCGACCAAAAAGTCAAATCTTTTGAGGTCAATGGCTTAGCATAAATCTTGTGAGTGTATAAGTGGTGAATTATGCCCAGTCCTGTCTGAACAATGACTATCAAACTGCCTTTGAGCAATGAATTTATCTGCTGGCTGTGAGGTCCTAGGTGTAGCTGTATAAATGTGTAAAAGGTGAAACCAGGTGTGTGGCTAAAAGAACATCTCTGCTCAGTCGTTTCCTTGGATCAGTGAGGATCACCAAAAATAACATCACAAACCATCTGACAGCCAGCAGGTAGTTAAGGTGGCAGCTCCCGCAGCTCTGTCTGATGTGTACTCTTTTTCTCACACTCACAGAGCTGGGAGGCGGGGTGGTGGTACTGGCCTGCTAATCTCCCTGAAATGGAAATACTCTCTTGTTTCCATTCCACAAATTTCTCCGCTCTCTTTTGAATTTCATGCTGTTACTGTCTCTTATCCAGTCAAACTCACCATCGTGGTTGTGTACCGCCCACCAGGCCTCCTTGGTGAGTTTCTGGAGGAGCTTGACACACTTATCTCACACTTCCCTGTTGATGATGACTCTGCACTTATCCTTCTCGGTGGCTTCACATCCACACTAACAAGCTAGATCCTCTTCTCTCTTTCCTCTCCTCCTTTGACCTTCACCTCTCACCCTCTTCTCCTACCCACAAGGCCGGCAACCAGCTGGACCTTATCTTTACTAGACATTGTCCTATTTCCAATCTCTCTGTTACTCCCCTCCAGCTCTCTGACCACTATTTCATGTCCTACTCTCTCTCCCTCTCTTCTCCCCCCTCAGCCCCTTCCCCTACCCACATGGTTTCCACCCATAGACACCTCCGCTCTCTCTCCGCCACTGATCTTTCTTCCTCTGTTATCTCTATCCTCCCTACACCTGAATCTTTCTCTCTCCTACCCCCTGACACTGCTACTGATCTTCTTCTCTCTACCCTGTCCTCTTATCTGGACAATCTCTGTCCCCTCACCTCCAGGTCTGCAGGCCCAACTCCACCTGCCCCTTGGCTGACCGACTCAGTACGTACTGACCTCATCAACACCTCCCTCCAGGCAGGATGCTTTCCATCTGCCTTCAAGACTGCTAGAGTCACCCCCCTTCTCAAGAAACCATCACTTAACCCCTCTGACATCAAAAACTACAGACCAGTTTCCCTTCTACCCTTTCTATCCAAAACTTTCGAACGTGCTGTCTTTAACCAACTTTCTTTGTACCTCCACCAGAACAACCTCCTGGACCCCAACCAGTCTGGGTTCAGGGTGGGTCACTCGACAGAGACGGCCCTCCTTGCAGTGAAAGAATCGCTGCACTCTGCGAGAGCAAACTCTCTCTCCTCTGTCCTGATACTCCTGGACCTGTCAGCTGCGTTCGACACAGTGAACCACCAGATCCTCCTCTCTACCCTTGAGGTGCTGGGTGTCACAGGCTCTATACTCTCAATGTTTGCAACCTACCTGACGGGTCGTTCCTACCAGGTGACATGGAGGGTATCTGTGTCGGAGCCTCGCAGACTGACTACAGGCGTTCCACAAGGTTCGGTTCTGGGTCCTCTCCTTTTCTCCCTGTACACGACATTCCTGGGTTCTGTTATTCGCTCGCAGGACTTCTCTTACCATTGTTATGCTGATGACACCCAGCTGATCTTGTCCTTTCCTCCCTCTGACACACAAGTAGAGACACGCATTGTTGTGTGCTTGACTGACATCTCGGAGTGGATGGCGACACACCACCTGAAGCTCAACCTGGACAAGACGGAGCTGATGTTCCTCCCGGGGAAAGGTTGCCCACACCGAGACCTGGCCATCACCATGACAACACCGTGGTGATGCCAACTCGGACTGTGAGGAATCTGGGTGTGATCCTGGACGACCAACTGTCGTTTGCTGAAAACGTTGCATCGGTTGCTCGCTCCTGCAGATTTCTCCTCTATAACATCAGGAGGATTCGCCCATTCCTCACCGATGAGACGGCACGGGTGCTCATCCAGGCTCTAGTCATCTCCCAGCTGGACTACGGCAACTCCCTCCTTGCTGGCGCCCTGGCGTCAGCCATCAGACCTCTGGAGCTTGTTAAGAAAGCTGCAGCTCGTCTGGTGTTCAACCGCCCTAAGTTCTCCCACACAACTCCCCTTCTCATGTCCCTACACTGGCTCCCAGTAGCTGCTCGCATCCAGTTTAAGACTCTGGTGCTAGCCTACAGGGAAGTGAAAGGAACAGCTCCTTCCTATCTCCAGGCCATGGTCAAGCCCTACACCCCCGCCCGACCACTTCGCTCTGCTGCCTGGGGACGCCCCGTCGCTCAGAAGCCCCTTGCTGCCGATCGACCCGGTCCCGGCTCTGTTCTGTCCTGGCCCCACAGTAGTGGAATGAACTCCCCACTGATGTCAGGACAGCGGAGTCATTGTCCATCTTTCGGCGCAGGTTGAAAACTCACCTCTTTAAGATCTACTACCCTGTTACTTGTTCTTAGCACTTATTGTATTCACTCATTAAAAAAAAATCTCTTTCTTGCACTTTTACTTTAGCACTGGTTTTGCTCCTAGATGCTTGTTTAGATGCACTTATGACCTCTGATGACTAGTAGTTCTCCTGATTTCCTATGTTAAATGCACTTATTGTAAGTCGCTTTGGATAAAAGCGTCGGCTAAATGACTGTAATGTAATGTAATATGGCATGGTTTTGCTGTTGAATGTTGAGGCAAGCTTACATTTCCACACCATTTCCTGTTCCAATCAAAATCCCTTCGAACAGCACAGATAAAGACTGGCTAGTTGGAACAGTGTGTTCACTGATCTCTAACACAGAACAGAGTAAACCCTGTATCGCTTACTCATGCTCTCCTGCCGGTCCTCAGTCTCCCCCTCACCACCTCTCCATTGTTCCCTTTCTCTCCCTGTCCCTCCCATCAGTCTGTCACGTTTAAATGTTTTTCCTTCCATCTGTCGGTGGCAGCGCATCTGGCTGCTGTTAGCGCTGATGCTCATGCTCGCCGTTCAAATTCATGTAAATGAACTGCATTCATGCCAAACTGGCCTCTCTCGAGCTTTTCATTTACCAAATTAAGCATTCACTTTCCCTTGCTGTCCTTTTTTTACAGCAATTTAGTGTCCCTCTCTCCTGTCCCTCGCAAGCGAGATGGCTTTTACATTATTTGTTGAATGAATGCGTATAAAGCTAATATCGCACACATCCACACTGCTGGAAGAGTGCTAGTAATTAAACGGAGGACTAATTTACTTTCATTAATGATATATTTCCACACATTTTGAAAAGGATGAGCTTCAAAGAGCGGTATGCAGCAGTAAACAGCCCTTCTCCCAGTAGAACAGTCACACAGAACAGAGAGAAAGAAAGAACACAATAGAGCGAGGGAACAATTAGAAGAGGAAGAAATGACAATCTGATATAGGAATTGATGACTGATGGCCTCATTGGTTGATTGATTAATGGAAAGACATACCGATGGTATTTCTGGCATGGTAAAAGACCATGAGAGTAATATTGACTCCTCTACTTTGGAAAGCCCCATTGATTGTCTGTTTGCCATGCAGACAAATGGAAAACATCTCATTGGGAGCTAATGCTTGGTTAAGCTTATGACAAGCTGGCTTAGACGAACCGAAGTAGTCTGTTGGTTGACCATTAGATGAACACAGCATTTCACGTTAGTAAAGAAGCAAAGGTTCAGTGCTTTCTTCAAGGATACGCTGATTGCCACATGGCTGTGGATGGAAACACATTGGCGCTTATAGGAGATCAGAAATGTGATCCTTACGTGAAGTGTATTCTCTCACCGGGCCACCCTATAAGAGTCGAGTAAATTTTTATTTGTATAGCCCAATATCACAATTTACAAATTTGCATCAGGGAGCTTTACAGTAACACAACAGCCTGTCCTTAGACCCTCACATCGAATAAGGGACATTTCCCAAAAAATAAAAACCTTTTAACAGGGAGAAAAAATAGGAAGAAACCTCAGGGAGAGCAACAGAGTAGGGATCTGTCTCCCAAGACGGACAGCGTGCAATGGATGTTTTTTTGTATCCAAAGGAGTTGAATCAAGTGCAACTGGACTTGGTTATATATCCGTGAAGACGTTTCGCCTCTCATCCAAGAGGCTTCATCAGTTCGTGCCTTTCTGACAAGACCAAGCTAGTCTGACTGGCTGGTGATGAAACTCAGATATTTAGCCTCTTTGGAGTCGTTATCAGAGCTATAGATGTCAATGGCTCTTTTGTGTTCCGATGTTTAGCAACGACAGTCGTTGGAGGTGTTAGTTTCGACTTGGTTAGTGCTCCATTCAGTGGTCATGAGTCGTTGGAGCCATAGTGACTGACTGTTGTTCTTGGAGGCTAGGCTTTTGAGTCTCCCTCTATAAAAGAAGCTGCTTTTATCCGTGAGGCTGGGATTTTCACGGCACATCGCTGTGCAGTCGTCATGTGTTTGGGGCCAGGCTACTTCCTGCAGCCACTTTTCTGCGAATACATGTTTTTTATGTACAGGTTCAGTCTGGCATTTCGTTGGAGGTGGTGCAACACCAAAGTAATGACTTACTGCAGCTTGCTTCTTGGACATTTTAATGAATGGACGAAAATCCTAAAACCAGAGGAAAAAATGTAACGTTAAGCTAGTTGTAATGTAAGCTAACTATTTGCTGGAGGTCAAGGTTTACAGTTAACCTTGCTAACTTGGAGAAAAAAAACACATCCGCTTAATTAATTAATAATTATTTCTCCTGGACAGTGATTTTTTTGTTGTTGTTCAGATATATGTGTTCGTTTGGATATATGTGTTCTTGTAGTTGTAGTTTTTGGATATGTGGTTTTGTCTGTGTTGCGCTGCTGTGGGCTGGGGGAAATGATGTTTCATTTCATTTCATGTGCGCAAGTGCATGAAATGAAATGACAAAAGTGTTTCTGATTCTGATCAAGAACGAAGGCTTAAAGTTGCACGATTAACTGATTATTGAAATGGACACATTTGTCATCATGACTTTCTTACCAGTGTTATATGAAGAAGATCCTGTTGTTTCAGTAACTGTGTCCCAAAAATGTTGTTATGCGAAAGCACCTCTTTTCGTATTATCTACTGTGCATCATTTATTTTAACATGCATGTGCACCTGCGCACCAGTTATGTGCACCTCTGTCTATACACAAGGACTGACTTATACAGGTGTAATAAGAGGTGATAAGGTGCAGTGGTGCAGAGAATATATCAGAGATGCTGAAATACATGTTAGCAGGTTACTTACATACATGCCTGAGGTAGATGGACATGACAGAGTGTACCAGTATATGTACAATGTACAGTACAGTATATACAACATGTACAGTACCGTATATACATGTACAGTATATACAGCATGTACAGTACAGTATATACAACATGTACAGTACCGTATATACATGTACAGTATATACAGCATGGTTGATTTATTTGACAGTGTTCAATTGAATGACAACCCGTAGAAAGAAACTGTTTTTATATCTGGTTGTTTTGGGGTACAGTGCTCTGTAGCGCCTGCCAGAGGGGAGGAGTTGGAACATGTTGTGACCAGGGTGTGATGGGTCTGCAGTGATGTTGCCTGCCTGTTTTCCTGAGTCTGGAGGTGTACAAGTCCTGAATGGAGGGTTGGTTGGCTCCAACAGTTTTCTCTGCAGACCTAACTGTCCGTTGTAGTTTGTTCATTTAGGATTTAATAAGTCAGCAGAAGCATCTTGAAGTCTGATCTAACATGTATAGGAAGCCAATGAAGGGAGGCAATAATTGGTGTAATATGGTCCAATTTTCTAGTTTTATTAGTTAGGGTTCTAGCAGCAGCATTCTGAACCATCTGAAGACTTGTAGTACTAGCATATGGCAGACCTGAAAACACCACATTACAGTAATCAAGTCTGGATGAAACAAATGCATGTATTAGATTCTGTGTCAGCCATGGCCTGGGAAGACCAAATTGTAGCTATGTTATGTAAGTGAATGTTGTGGTAATTATTTAACTCCGCACAAGCCTAGATGCTTAAGTGCGTGCGCTGCTCTCAGGGCGCGCTCCCTTTATAACATGCAGCACCGAACATGCCCATTGTTTGATCACAATAGTGTGTACCCAGAGTTTCTCCCTCCTCCTGTGGAAGTAGCTTTTCTTTATTGATGGGCTGTCATCCCAATGGATAACAGAACTTGCATATTGTCCAAAGAGGTCATACTAGGTCAGGTCTCCCCTCACCCTGCCGTGATTCTCCAGGACTGTTCCTTCTGACCTTGTTACACTCGAGTGAGTTTCCCACACATTCTTCTGCTATCAGCTAACAGTTAACAATAGGCCTTTGCCAGTTCACATGGAAAAGGCACTTGCAGCGCCACCTTTGACCTGCTACACATGAGCCCCAGGCATCTGTTCAAGCAGTGTGAACTTAGTGTAGCTGATATATGGTGAAAGATTAAAAGTAAGCAAACATTCATATATGACTTGCCCTCACTGTTAATAAACGCAGTCTTGTAGTGGTTATGGGGCTACATAATTCCCCTTATTGAGCTAGTAGGAACGTTAGTTTACAGCTGCTGTTTCCTCGGTTCGGGTTTACAGTGACACACTTCCGCTGCGCGGGTTTTTTATTGTTGTTGTAATGGTGGAAGGAATAAATGGTGCACGTTGTGTAACCGAAAGAGAAAGTTGTCACGACTCCTGCTTGAGCTCCTCTACAGCAGTGGTTCTCAACCTTTTTGGGGTCCTGGACCCCCTGCGTATTTTTGATCTACCCTGAGGACCCCTCCACCTGATCTTGGGGGAGGGGGGTTGCAATTTGATAGAAACAGTAGAAACTGCATTTTAAATGGCATTATAGCATTTATTCACTCTTTGGGGCAAAAATAAGAGCTTTCAGTTGTAGCTTAGATATAGTTAACAAAACAGAATTCTTATGCAGTAACTTTCAGATATATGTAACAAAACAGAATTCTTATGCAGTAACTTTCAGATATATGTAACAAAACAGAATATGTATTCAGTAACTTTCAGATATATGTAACAAAACAGAATATGTATTCAGTAACTTTCAGATATATGTAACAAAACAGAATATGTATTCAGTAACTTTCAGATATATGTAACAAAACAGAATATGTATTCAGTAACTTTCAGATATATGTAACAAAACAGAATATGTATTCAGTAACTTTCAGATATATGTAACAAAACAGAATATGTATTCAGTAACTTTCAGATATATGTAACAAAACAGAATTTTTATGCAGTAACTTTCAGATATATGTAACAAAACAGAATATGAATTCAGTAACTTTCAGATATATGTAACAAAACAGAATATGTATTCAGTAACTTTCAGATATATGTAACAAAACAGAATATGTATTCAGTAACTTTCAGATATGTGTAACAACACAGAATATGTATTCAGTAACTTTCAGATATGTGTAACAAAACAGAATATGTATTCAGTAACTTTCAGATATATGTAACAAAACAGAATATGTATGCAGTAACTTTCAGATATATGTAACAAAACAGAATATGTATTCAGTAACTTTCAGATATATGTAACAAAACAAAATATGTATTCAGTAACTTTCAGATATATGTAACAAAACAGAATATGTATGCAGTAACTTTCAGATATATGTAACACAACAGAATATGTATTCAGTAACTTTCAGATATATGTAACAAAACAGAATATGTATTCAGTAACTTTCAGATATATGTAACAAAACAGAATATGTATTCAGTAACTTTCAGATATATGTAACAAAACAGAATATGTATTCAGTAACTTTCAGATATATGTAACAAAACAGAATATGTATTCAGTAACTTTCAGATATATGTAACAAAACAGAATATGTATTCAGTAACTTTCAGATATATGTAACAAAACAGAATATGTATTCAGTAACTTTCAGATATATGTAACAAAACAGAATATGTATTCAGTAACTTTCAGATATATGTAAAAAAACAGAATATGTATTCAGTAACTTTCAGATATATGTAACAACGGAATTTTTATGCAGTAACTTTTAACAATGCAAACGGGAGCGAGATCTCTTATTAAAATACAATAAATTACACTTGTGAAAGAGATGTAATTAGAGAAAAAAGTCCTGTTACCCTTTATAGTTTAGGTAGATAAAGGTCTCAGTCACATTTGAGTAAAATAATCATATTTCTATAAATGTCATAGGATCTTTTTTTAAGGATATTTTATTTCACGGACCCCTTGCAATTACACCACGGACCACTAGGGGTCCGCGGACCCCCGGTTGAGAAACACTGGTCTACAGTCTTGTGATTTCTTTGTGTTTATCAAAGGAAAGGCTGGTATCCAACGCAACACCACGATTTCTGGCTGCCACGCTTTGTGAAATCAGAGTTGTCAAGTGCCAAGTTACTTGATCAAATGTGTGTCTGTGTCTGTCTAGTAAGGCTGGACCCAAATATCCGGCTGTTTGGATATTTGGTCATTGGGTCGGTATTCGGTTTCAGTTTGGGGATTTGGATATTTAGTTTCTATTTTTTTTTCTTTCTACATGTAGACCATCGATAAAGGCGAACTGCGAAATACATTTGTCAGCCCATTATTATACCATATTTATACTTTTTAATTGCGCCGTTAAAATGCGGAAACCTGTACCGTGTCAGCTGTGGCGCCTGACGCCCCTCTCGCCCCGCAGTGACGTCACTCCTGAGTTCAGCCGCCCCGCAGTGACGTCACGCCTGAGTTCACCCGCCCCGCAGTGACGTCACGCCTGAGTTCACCTTGGCCGCTAAAGGGAAGACAAAACTCCGAGGACCTCGGCTGCGTGGCGACACTTCCGAAATGGAGCGACGACAAGGCAGTGTGCCAAATATGCCATCTGACACTGGCCTACCACGGTGGTACAGCAGCCATGATGAATGACCTGGATGCTGTAAGTAGTAGGCTATTCTGCTATGGTGTAAAAACCAAGACTATACTAGCTAGCAAACTTAGCTTAGCCCATGTCTGTTTCCCAGTCGCCATTATCAAGCTGCTTTTATCCACCGCTTGAACAGCTGCAGTACGCATTTGGTAAAGACCAGCTCTTACTTTGCTTGTAAAATAGCTGCACCTGATCCGAGCAGGTATCCCAGACTCGCCGTAACCGGTCCCGGCCACAGCGTCCACGGGGTGAGGCCTTCATTAGGCCGCCCTTACCCGAGGGATAGTGGGTGTAGATCGGTGTAGTGTTCGGGGACTCGTCGTTCTCCAGCGACCCCTCTGGCCCACCCGGGCGCCTGCAGCCAAGCAGCCGAGAGCATTCTCCCTACGCCTCCTTCACGGCCTGAAGGTGATGCAATCCATGCGAGGAGGCTTCAGATAGTGAGAGCAGCCGACACGAGTTTGAAGGAAGCTGGTGTTACGACTATCTCCTTCCTGTGGAAACGTGAGCCAGGGGAGTTACTCGACAAGAGTTCCGGCCATATGCCATTGGGTTAAAAATGGGGATAAGGGGAAAAACCAGAAATAAATGTATAAAAATAAAATAAAACATAACCAGTAATGTGGGAACTTCTGGGGCTTAGGCAGTTATTGCCATAAAAAAGCCTAGTAGGTGTACCCCCAGGCATTGCAGCCATCAACACCAACCGCACCCAAAACTACACGGCAGACCCGACTCTTTCATAAACCACTAATGAAGAAAAGAAAGAGACGTAACAGATGCCATAGTAGAGTTCATCACTATGGATATGTTACCCATTAAGAAATTATAAATAAATACAAATCTTATCAATCTTAAATTTGTCGGCGCTAGTATGCTGTTTCTGTACTTTGGTTTCACAGCGCTTTCTCGGGCATTGTCTCAGATTCGGAGCCCATTATAATGAGCATTTATGTAGATCTATCATTTATCCATGATAAGAAAAAATTGCCACAAGCTGTTTTGTCACAAAAAGTGCATAGATAGGACCTCTTTCAACCAAATCCCTCGGGATTACAAACATGCATAAAACACACCAAACCTTTTGGAAAATTTTTTTTCATTATTCTTTATTACAAATAACAATACAAAATACAAAATAACAACGGAGAAATACCCCCCCCCCAAGCTCAGAATAGTCGCTTTTGATTTGTACTGAAACTCTGGAGCCCAAAAAGCGGTATTCAGTATCGGTACAGCCCTAGTGTCTGGAAAGGGCAATGACCAGAATCTATTTTATCTGAATTTAAAAGCAGGAAATTTAGTGACATCCAGTTTTTCACAGCAGCCAAGCAGCCATCTAAGTTAGTCATTTGAGTATGATCATCAGCCCTTATAGGCATATACAGCTGAGTATCATCAGCATAGAAATGGAAATTCATTCCATGACTGTGAATAATTTGGCTAAAGAGTTTATAAATGGATGTCAGCCATTTACTGTTTTCATACAGGCAGTGATAAACTCCTCTCTCCTCAACCTACGATGACTGAAGGGTAAAAGGTTGACACCTCTCTCTCTTCTCTTTTTCTCTGTGTCATCTCCCCTTTTTTATTTTGTGTGAAAGAGAAAAGCTCTTTTTAATGCATGGCAGGCTGCTTCTCGGCGCTGGCTGAATTATTTAGATGTTCTCTGGCTGCGGCGGGATGTTTAAAAAACGTATGGTGAAATATTGATGAAAGTGAAGAGGAGTGCCCGAGGTGGGGGCAGGAGGGGGAAGATGAATCAGAAGTTAACACTGAATCTTAACACCCTATCCCACATTCCCTCTGCTTTTCTCCCCCTCTCCCCCCTCCTCCCCGCTCCCCACTGTCAGAATAGGACATTTCTTATCTTCCCATTAGTGCTCTGATCTCCAGGCTTCTCTTCTTCTCATTTACCCCCCTTCCTCTTTCATCTTTAATGCTCCTGTTAACTGCCTCCTAGACCTCCCCTTTTTCCCTCCCACCCTTCATCTCTCCACTGCTTATTACTTTCTTTCTCCAAGATTTGGCCAGAGGTATGTCCGCCATTGTGACCAATTTGGGTTGGCACTGCCCCAAAGCAGAACTTCCCTTCACTCTTTCTAGTAACCACATTCAAAAAGCTTTTTAACCACTGATATGCTAGGCTCTTTGACCTGAGCGGCTTTCAAAAATACATTTTTTTAACATTATCACAATGATTTTTTGGCACTGCTGGTGGTTGTTCCTGTTCACACAAACAGCACCTGTCTATAAAATGTACAGATAGCTTGTTCACACATGACATGACTGTCTGCCGTGGAGTTGACCTGTGAACACTCAATATTCAGAAATAATTTCACAAAGCACTTGTTCTTTCAGCTTATTCCCTGTTTCTCGGGGGTCAGCACAGCGGATTTTACAGTTTCCATCGGTACCCTGTGAGGACATAGCACCAATGGCAGCTTTTTTTTTTACCCGGGCCTTGACCGATCCGGTATGGAGCCTCAACCAATCTGGTATGGTCTTGTCAATTCGCATACTGATTTGCCAAAATTTGGATGCCCTCCCTGACACAACCACTAACCCTATGGATTGGGGGGGCAGGTAAAGTACTGGATGCCATCCCAGTATTCATGGACTTGCACCCATGCCTGTCGCCAGGTACACAAAACACTGATGGTTGATAATTAAAGATAATTAGTTTTGTACAATGCAGAGAATACAAGCAGAACACCTCGTGAGTTATCCCCCTTGATTCTCAAATGCAGAGGGGGACTCTCTGGGCCTTCAAGGTATTCAGTGAAGACCTAAAAAAAAATACTGGAAGAATTTTTGTACTCCTAATACTTTTTTTATTATTATTTTTATTCACTGAAATAATAGTAATAATTTCTAGACCATCTTTAGAAACTTGGACCAATATATCTTGGTGCAAACCATGGGTTAATATAACAGAATGGGAAATTGACCAGTCACAATTTTTCTTTCAGTGGCATCTGAGTGAATCGGCGGCTCTCCCCTGCCAGGACCACAGTAGACGTAACGAATGCCTGTGTAATCCAAGTCAATGCGGGCATGAATTTTTATTTTGACAGTTGTCTTAGCCGGTCATATTTTGTTGAGTTGTGGGCAGGATATTATCCCGACATCTTCCAGGCATTCGCAAATGTCATCTGCGGTTTCCACTTGCCAGAGTGATTACAGCTCCTACATTGTGACTGAAAGGTTGTTTCTGACTTAAAATAACTTTACCTAAATTTTAAAGGCAAGACCTTGTTAATGAATAGCTAAATGCATACAATAAAAACTGCATATTTAAATATATAAACTGATACTGCTTGTGGACGGCAATCACTTTTTGACATAACAGCTGACAATGAAGAACTTGACATCGTAGCTGATTTCCTTTGGATTCCATTTTCCAGGCAAAGTTTTCAAGAAAAAAAAGAAATATCTGAAAGGGAGAGAGCAAGACCTACCAACACACAGGCAGGCAAGGGCATTGTGAGGCTCTTTACTGAACGAAGGCTGTGTTTTGTGTTCAAGTGACTGGTGAGTCCTGCTGTATTCATTATCTATAGAGTTGATTGAGATTGTTCTTGACAATGCTCGAATTTGCTGCTGTGAGATAAATGGCCTGATTTCTATCTTTCAAAAAAAAATCTCTCCTTTATTGTTGGCTGACTGTATTGAGCAACATGAGTAATCGTCTTTCCCTTATCATTGGCTGATTATGGGCAACATGAGCGAATGTCTAGGCCATCGGAAGGCCGGTTGGCAGTTTGTGTAATGAATTTGGGGGGGAGGGGTCCATATAGGATTACAAGACACAGAGCAACACAGATAGACAGAAACCCGAGACTCCGGGCCCCTCGAGGTCTGCCGATACGATGTCTCTCATGACAGCTCCTGGCTGGTATGACCTCCTACAAGGCAGATTTGGCCAGCATAGTAGCACAGGCTTAGAGTTCAGCAGGGTATAGGGAGAAAGCAAATAACTTCCCATCCCCCATGTCAGGAATTCCTTACTCCTCCCTGGGGCGTTCAAGCAGACACTAGATTACAAGCAGACACGCAAAACCCTTTTCAGACTTCATGAATAAATGATAGCTCTTGATGTTTCATGTTAGTTTTCTTTCACATCTTATGTCTCGTTTCCCGCTCTTGTAAGATGTTTTTCATGTTACTGTAGACTACGGCATCTCATACTCAAACGCTACTCTTCTATTTATCTATTGCTTATTTCAGCACTCTAGATTTTCTATAGTTAGCCAACTTCACCACCCAGCTGACTATTGATGTCATCCTCAGCAGACTGAAAGAGGCGCTCTTATTTCTTGGTCGGTCCATTTTCCAGATATTTTTAGATTTTTAGATATGCTCTTTTACATGTTTACAGATAAATCTCTCACATCAGACAAATGTCCATTGTGAGCAAGTCACAGATCATTCTTCACTACTGTAAATGTGTCTTATACATCAGTTTGACGGCTTTTGTTCAGTCTGTCATTGTTTGGTAACAGCTCTGTAAATGCTGCTTGGTCTTCAGTCTGCAAATTGCCGATACAACTTTTGAGGCATATCGACTCCAGCTTGCATTCACCCGTGAGCCAGAAGCGTAAAATTGAGGGGAAGTTTATGGGTCAGTCGGCACGTGTGAATGGGTTTCTGTTCAAGCTTGTACCACTTGAGCCTGGTCAGTCCCGGTCTGGAAGTCTGGGTGTCTATCTTACTCACTTTCTTTCCCCTCATCCCACATGCAGTCATGCTCAGTGTGTTCTGGAAGACAGGCGGTGAAGTTATATCCCTTCCTTCCATGCAGCAATACAGAAGTCCTACAAGGAATTAGGTAGCTTCCTAATGGCAGCCCGGAAACTATTATACCCACAGATACAAGAGTGCCTTGTGGTTTGGGCAGTCTGTTGGACGAAAGCCAGGTTTTCAAATCCGCACCACCTTGAATTCAACACCATCTCTTGGAAACACTTTGGGCATAGAGGGAAGGAAAGAAGCCATGTTGACTTTGAACTGCTCTTATTATTTCACATTTCTGATGCCCAAAAATCGTTTTTTCCTTAGCAAACACTTTTAAGGAAGTGCAGTTTGTTTGTTTTTTTGCCTCCTCAGCTCTTTAGGGGAGTTGCAAGTGGAGTTCTGCCTTAAAGCCGTGTGTTGTGGAAGAGTTACCGTGTTAGTACTGAGCTGACTGTGTAACTCAGTCACTCGGGGGAACCTTTACAGTCTCTGTGACGTGTCGGCAGGTCCTCCCACTCCAGGTGCTTGGTAACACTGTGACAGCCGCAGCAAAACACACGAGGAGTCAGCTTCTTGTTTTTGGGATTTGTTTTCGGGGCAAATATTTTGACCCTGAACTACAAACTGTATCCTGAGCAGTGACCAGTATTTGCATATCCACAGCTGATTTTGCACAGTTTCATGTTATTTACAAGTGTTAGATGAACTTGCTTCAAACGGTAAGCAAGCCCTGACCTTTTCAGACATTTTGTTTTGATAGGCCTCTTCTCGTGTGATTTGTCCACTGTGTTATTTTCAGTAAAAGAAGCATTTCAGTTCAGACAACTGTAGCTACTTCTCAGGATGCCAGCTGAAGTGGGCTGTCGACCTGTCTGAGCCCCCTTCCTTTATAAAGAGCTGTGTGGCTTTGGGGGCTTGGCTACAAAACAAATGGTACCCGATATATGAACCTGCTGCTTGTCTTGTCTTGGATATCTCAATACTCCAAGTTTGGGGTGAGTTTTACTCTTTTTAAAGACTCAATGAGCTCTTGTATTTTAACGTTAATCATTAAAAAGCTTCATAACTGTTGTGCTCATGTCTAGGGAGCAGTTTCATCATCAGTCACATTCACTTTTGTAATTCAGCCATGAGGCTTCCAGCTACTCCCCCGGCTCAACGCTTCAAACACACTGGATCTCTCTCTCTCTCTCTCTCTCTCTCTCTCTCTCTCTCTCTCTCTCTCTCTCTCTCTCTCTCTCTCTCTCTCTCTCTCTCTCTCACACACACACACTTTTTCTTCTTCCTCTTTCTTTGTTTCTGTCTTTCCCTCTCTGTCTCTCTCCTTTCTTTGCTCTCCATGTCCGTCTCCTGTCTCTCCTCTGCAGTCCTGAGGGAGAGTCTTTGAAATGTAATGTGTGACCCTCTTTTATCTGCTAGGTGGGACGAGTGTATCCCCAGGCTGTCTACTTCCCCATCCGCACCCTCTACCTGACGCTGAAAATCGAGCAGAGAGAACGCTACAAGAGTGGTAAGTAGAGCCGGTTCACTGCATGACACGCCACCTCTACCCCACTGAGCTTCTCAGTGTGGAGGTATATACAGGGGGTGTGTAGGAAACTGTTTGCAGCTGATACCACATTCATTATGTTGTGTATACTGTACATAAAAGATCCCCGAGGGCTGTCAGTTTGCCACGCCGTACACCAAGGCTCAACTTTTGTTTGTGCTTCAAACGTCTGTTTGTGCTGCAAGGCAGTGTTGAGAGATGGTGACGTCACATTCTTCTTGCTGTTTGTCTGCCTTTGTGCTTGATTTGTCCTTTATGTAACCGGGTTAGTCCAGCTGAGATTCTGAATTCGTTTTTCAAGAAAAACTTGTCAAAGGAGTCACCATGTCATGATAAACACACAGGCTTTTTCCTCTTTCTGTATTTCACGTTCGGACAAAACTAAACCACTCGTCTTCTCCTCTCCTCTCTTCCAGACTCATCAGGCCAGCAGCAGCCCACCTCGGTGGGGGCCCAGCCTCACTCTGGGGCTTCGGATCCAGGCCCCATCCGGGCCACAGCCCCCATGTGGCGCTGCAGCCGCATCATGCACATGCAGAGAGAGCTACACCCCACCCTGCTCTCCTCCCTGGAGGGCATTGTTGACCAGATGGTCTGGTTCAGGGAGAACTGGCATGAAGAGGTAATCTGAGCAGAAGCAGTGCTGTGTGTGTGTTGTGTGCATGTGTGTGTAAGCCCGGGTTTGTATATCATCAGATGTAGAGAAAAAAACGCAGGTGGGTGTGTATCCTCCTGCATCTGCATGCAAATGAGAAGGCGTTTGTGTTTATTTTGCGTGTGTGTGTGTGTGTGTGTGTGTGTGTGTGTGTGTGTGTGTGTGTGTGTGTGTGTGTGTGTGTGTGTGTGTGTGTGTGTGTGTCTGCCACCTGGTCAGCCACACTCTGGCAGCCTGCCTGCTCAGTGGTACAGCACATCTGGCCAGTTGAAGGTGTTGTACAGACTTGTCTACAACTCAGGCTCCACTCAGACACTCATCTCTCCTAAACAACCCACAGCTACTTCATCAAGATGATAACTGCAACAACTGAATGATCCTCTGTCCATCCCCTCCCACAAATCACAGGAGGTCAGAGGTCAGGGTTTCGCTACAGAACATATAGGCACGTAAGCAGAGTTGCTGCTTGCTGGCACATTGGCCTTAACTCAGATCCTCCCATTTAATGGCCGTCTCTGTCTCCATTGAAACGGTGGATGATATTTAAGTCAGAGTGGATGGTACCGTATTTCCCAAAGGAATATTGTGTTAGATAATTATCATTCCTTTCTCACATCCCCTTTCAGTGAAGCACATTTCTGAGAAAGTTGGCCGTTCACCTGCCAGGTTCCTCCCTGGAGCTAATTCTGCGTGGATGTCAGCACAAAGAGCTGGGTCCCTATGCGAGAGTCCAAATGGAATCTGGCGGTACTTTAAAGTATTTTAGCCATGCGTGATGATGTTGTTAATGCTTGGGAGCATCCGAGAAGGGAGGTTGGTCCACGGCTGGAGGAGAAGAGTGGGAGAGAAGGCGGTTGGGGGATAGGGGCAGGTGATGGATGGGTCTGGTGAGCATGTAAAATAGGGCTGGGTGTTAGGGCTGGTAATTTGTGCGTATGAGTGCAGGGTTGTGTGTGTGTGTGTGTGTGTGTGTGTGTGTGTGTGTGATGGGTTGGGACACTCAGCAGCAGCTGCAGGCTGGCAGGCTCTATGCATCATTCCACTGGGCAGGTTGGGATGACATCACACTGTTTCCTGCACCACCTCACCCGTGGTCTCTGATTTCACCTGTCTGCGCCCACAGCGATTAAGAAGTGTGCACGTGTTTATATGTTCTTGAGTGTGTGTTCGCCGGAAGACTTGGAGCATTTGAGTGTGTCCAATTCATTTTTCAAGCAAAAGGAGACTTCAGCACCCCTGAACTGTTATGGATGACGGAAGAAAAGAATACCCTGACCATTTTTAAAGATTTTGGCCTTCCCTTGAGAAGCACATAAAATAATGGGCTCAGGACAGTTAATAGAGAGTCTCTGGCCTTCTCCTCTTCTGTTCCGTCCATTCTCCAAAACCCCTTAAATGTAAATATTTAACTTTACAGGACTGATCCACTCTTTCTCTCCACTACAGTAAATTTGTCATGCTACCTCTTTTGTACTTGAACTTTATTTGCATTGTATAATATTTGCACTATTTTTATTTTAATGGAATTCTGAATTGTCAGTAAATGGACTATGGCAAACTTGTATGACTGGACATTTTTTATGTGAGCAGCATACCAAGTTATAGCCCTGATATGTGAAAACTCAGGCTTAGACCCCTCACACACTCTCTCCTCTCTCTTTCTGTGCAGGTCTTAAGGCAGCTCCAGCAGGGTCTGGCCAAGTGCTACTCAGTTGCGTTTGAGAAGAGCGGTGCTGTATCCGACGCCAAGATCACGCCACACACACTCAACTTCGTCAAGAAGCTGGTCAGCACGTTTGGCGTTGGTCTGGAGAACGTCTCCACTATGTTCTTTAGCGCCACCTCTGAGTCGCTGGCCCGCCGGGCACAGGCCACGGCCCAGGACCCCGTCTTCCACAAGATGAAGGGACAGTTCACAACAGGTGGGTGGGCTTTGAATCCGCTACTTATGGGCTGGTTGGGTCCTACAGTCCTAGTTTTATCGAGGACTTTAAAATCCTCCTCAGAAAAGCTTTGAGGTGTGTCATTGTTTTGTCCTCTTTCTCCTTTATTAAAGCGAGAATGCAGGACTTTTACATATATAAGTGAATGTCCGTGACATTCAAGCCCTTGCCACACAAGTTCACACGATGATGACTAAGCCTATCACCGCCAGGTAAATCTCTACTTCACAATATACTGGCACTTTAAATCCGGTGTCTGGGACGACATTCCCACACTGGTGCACCAGAAGTGATGTGTTTTACGTCAACCAGCAATGATTGCTTTGCCAGAGCTGAACATCCAATTTATGAAAGTGTTCACGTGCCTCTGATTAGCTTGCCTCCAGGCTTTAAACCTGTGGCAGAAAAACCTCAAACGTGTCCAAGAAAAGTTTGTGATGTTCCAGAGAAGAAGAAACTCAGTGTTCAGCTGAAGGATTAAAGTAAAAAAAGAAAGCGATCGACAGCGAGGACAAACACAGATAACTATTGGTGTAGCTTTTCCTTGTTGGAGAACACTGAAAGAAGAAAAGTAATTACTCTCACTGCAGGTTCAACACTTTTCTCTTACTGGCTGGTTCAGTTTGGTCTCAGGGCTCTGTCTGGGTCTCGATGGCTGGTTTCTGCTCTTTGAGAAGTGTCACAGATCAGAAAATTCCAATGGAGCCAAACTGCAGAGCATATATTGTTTTAGGGTGAGAAGAACATTGTGTACTTTATCTCTGACATAAAGTGTGATGCTCAGGTGTGTATGAGAACTGCTTGAGGCCTAACAAACACCTCTGAGCAGTTCTTCTGTGGGACTCTTTTAACATCTCACAGCAGGTTGGAACGTCATACACTCGCTGTGTCTACACGTCTGCCAACTGCTGAGACCTCGCCCACTGTGGGACCAGCGAGCACGGTTGGCCTACTTAGAGAGACGTTCAGCCGGGTGTCATTTAGTTTGGGTAGATTGGATCTAAATGGAGAAGCCCAGATGTTCTTATTGGTGCTGCAGAGCACACATAGTCCTGCTACATGGAGCAGCTGAAACAGAGGTGCACCAGAATGCAATTAAGTTTCAGGTTAACCAGATGATGATTTGATTTAACGGTGAATAGGAAGAGCAGGAAGGGCTCGTGACTGTGTGTGTGTGTGTGTGTGACTGTGTGTGTGTGTGTGTGTGTGTGTGCGCGCACAGGTACAGTGGTGGGCCTGTACACGTGTGCTGCGGTGGATTTGATTATACACCAATTACCCAGCCATGATCATCCAAGCCAGTGTAGCATCCCTCTAGGCCTCATGTTGGTTGTGTTGACGCTGTCTGTTCTTGTGAGAAGTACACTGCCTCACACACATTATGACAAGGATGAGAAAAACAGGCCCTCACAATGCATACTCTACTTTTTGTTGTAAGAACTATTTTATTGTAAATTCTCACTATTGCTGTCCTCTCAAATATGCACCAGAAAGTCACAACATAGCTGATAGTAATTAACCAACAACTACAACAACCATCTTCTTTTGGCTGCTTTCTCAGTTTTTTTACTGGTCCATGTCATGAAGAAAAACAGCTGTCGTGTTTCTACATCGTGCCCTCGTCTGAAACCTCAAACTAATCTTGCCTTTTTCTAAATCAAACACTTCATATCTGTTTGGATAAATCCCTTTCTATGTCATGTTAGAAAAAGGCCCCAGTGCTTAGGGAAGGAAACAAGACTAGGTCAAACCTAGTGTATGGCTGCACTGCGTATGGGCAATGTGCGAAACTGTGGCCAGTTTGTTGCAGGGCTAGTCAGTGGTAGTGTCTATAATGTGAATTCCTGGATATTAAATGTTCATCTGTAATTTCTGCAGTGGTCCCAGTAGGATTGCACAGTATACCGAAATTCAGGTACTTTTTTGTTAAAAACGTTTCGATGTTAGAAGTTCCCAAAGTTTGGTACGTTTTGTAGGTCAAGCGAGTCTCTGGTGCAAGTGATCGAGAGGATGAAATATATAATATGTCTGAATCTCCACCAGGTGGCAATACTAGCAAGCTAGCCAAGTCAGGTGCTTGTACGGTCTATGGTCAGGGGACATGTGCCTGTGCATTCATCCCCTTTGATACAGTGTGAACCTCAGCTTCAATTGAGAGAGAGAGAGAACCAGCGACTCTGCCTCAAAATGTCTACTACTGACGACAAAAGCATGCTATCTTCAGAAATAATACCTTCACGCCCTGTACTGGTTAACAAAACAGGCTGCCGAAGTCTTCTGTGGGACTGCTTTGCCTACAGAGCCAACACTAAGGGTGAGCCCACTGATATAACGAAGCCTGTATGCAAAAGGTGCTATAAAATAGTGTCGGGCAAGGGAAGAGACACTTCAAACACTTCAAACCTCACCAAGCACCTATGAGACAGGCACCAAGACCTCTCCAAGGAGTACAAAACACGACAGGATAGCAAAGAAGCTAGCTGGCTGGCCAGCTGATAAAATGGTCATGAACTGCTAAATTATGAGATACTTAGTGTATCAGTAGCATAGCGTATCAATGTCAGGCTTACCCTGTATCCTACTACTACTAGTTTCAGCTGCTCCCGTTAGGGGGCGCCACAGCGGATCATCCGTTTCCATCTCTTCCTGTCCTCTGCATCTTCCTCTGTCACACCAGCCACCTGCATGTCCTCCCTCACCACATCCATAAACCTCCTCTTTGGCCTTCCTGTTCTCCTCTTCCCTGGCAGCTCCATATTCCGCATCCTTCTCCCAATATACCCAGCATCTCTCCTCCACACATGTCCAAACCATCTCCATCTTGCCTCTCTTGCTTTGTCTCCAAACCGTCCAACCTGAGCCGTCCCTCTAATATACTCGTTCCTAATCCTGTCCTCCTTCATCGCTCCCAATGAAAATCTTATCATCTTCAACTCTGCCACCTCCAGCTCCTCCTCCTGTCTTTTCATCAGTACGACTGTCTCCAAACCATACAACATAGCTGGTCTCACAACCGTCCTGTGTAAACCTTCCCTTTAACTCGTTTTGGAGCTATTCATATTCATATGTATTTTTTCAGTTTGATGTGGTGTTGTTCTAAAACACCAGAGACATTTCAGAAGTAGGCTAACCAGGTCCTTCTCACTTCATGTAATTTGTCACGTCAGGTACACAAGGCACAGCCTTGATGGACTTATCAGGAGACTACAGCAGGCACAGGCTCCATTCACTCCTATGAGAGATGTAGAGGTTTTATGTGGCTATTATTTTCTTTACCACTGAAATTGAGGTAAATATTGGAACTTCCCTTACAAGTTGAAGGTGTTCTGAACAATTTGACACTAAATCGACGTATGTCTGACTTGAAGATCCAGCGAAAAAAGTTTGTTTGAGACTTGTCCAGCACTCTCACAGTGTTACAAGGTTGTTAATAAACTGTGAATTTGAAAATGTGATCAACCCTTGTGGATATTCTGTTTCTGATCTATAGACCCCTTATCGTGTGACGTAAAAGCTGCGTTGTAAACAAGATGCGTGCACAGAACGTGTGGCAAAACATGGCCGAGAAACAACGTGCGAACCTATGAACTCGCAGATGAAAGCGTATAAAACTTAAAATTAAACAGAGAAAAGTTAGAAGTGAGAAAATGGAAATCTCCGAATATGTTGAAGGTCGAAGCAAGGAAGACAGAAAGCATTACGAGCCGAAACTTACTCTAAGCACTGGAGAAAAACTTGCTGATCCCTCTCTGCTTGCTGAAGCTCAGTGGACAAGTGGCATCACGAAGTTGCCAAACATCGGCTGGCAGGATGTGCTTGAATACCTCATAGACCAGGGGTGGGCAGGCTTGTCCAGAACGGGCCGGTGTGGGTGAAGGTTTTTGTTCCAGCCAAGCAGTTACACACCTGATCCCACTAATCAACCAGTAGAGCCTTTGCTGAGGAACTTGATTAGGAGACACAGGTGTGTAACTGCTTGGTTGGAACAAAAACCTGCACCCACACCGGCCCCTTCTGGATCAGACTGCCCTCCCCTGTCATACACACACAAAGTATATTTACCAAAGAATCATGAAGCATACAAGTCTTCAGAAGCATACGATGACTGTTGGAGCACATGTCCAAGACTGCTTTTACCAGCCGTTATCCAAGCGAAACAAGTTTTGCCTCATCAAATCGAAGGTCAGCCCTCGTAGTTTAATTGGTTGTATGGTTGGATTGTTTGTATTCAACAAAAGTTGGATTGTTTGTACAGTTGTGAGATCGAGGCTGGAGTCAAATTATGACGTCAAACATCATGACACAAGAAAGCTGATGGAATCGTTGTCAAACTTGAGGAAGACATTAACAACTCAGACTGTGGTTTGGCAGTTGCTCTACTAGGACAGCATCACATGTGGAGTGGGTACTGACATGTGTTCACCACAACACTTATTTGTGTAAGAAACGGACACACACCACATATGAAATCAAAGAACCACATCCAAGGCCTACTGCTACAGGCCTACTGCTGCAGTAGGCGGAAACGTTAGCGTGCCAAAATAAATTGGTGGGAATGAGGCACTGTCCCTGTCCTTGACATTGGTGAGTGCTACCCTACATCCTTGGATGTGGTTCTTTGAAGTATATGTTGTTTTGGGTTTAGCACCACAGTAAGAGTTTCTTTTTGGGAAGGCGCATCCAACCCCTCCATTCCAACCACATATGAAATGTTCTCCACAAATCTTGATGTTTGATATTTGCTCTTCAAAAGACCACGTCTTCCAGTCCTCCCGACGGATCACATGAATCCACCCCCGCCAGTCTTCTTCATTTTTCGATTGGAGTTTCCCCTCTCGGCATGTGGTAAAAATGCAGATGCTTGTTTTTACCGTCTTTACGATTTGTACAACCGACAGCACAACAACTGTGAGGCGTTTAGTTTTAAATCAATTTCTCCGTGATGATCTCTTCGAAATGAACGTAGTAACGTTTACAAACACACGACTCGTGGCCCCTTTTTGCCTCACAATCTACTACTACTACTTTTGGCTGCTCCCGTTAGGGGGCGCCACAGCGAATCATCCGTTTCCATCTCTTCCTGTCCTCTGCATCTTCCTCTGTCACACCAGCCACCTGCATGTCCTCCCTCACCACATCCATAAACCTCCTCTTTTCCTCTTCCCTGGCAGCTCCATATTTTTCTCACAATCTGCACACACACATTTGGCACATGTAAATAAGGGAACACGTCTATTAGGTATCGAGTATCAAATCAGTATCGCTCCGGTATCGATTATCATGACACTAAACTTGGTATTGGGTTCAAAGTCAAAATGTTGGTATTGCCACAGTACTAGGTCCCAGTAATATTTGTTGCTAAAGTGTACTGAAGTAGCACATCACATGACATGGTTAAGCTATGTCGAGTAAAAAAAAAAGTTACAAATGTAGTTGCAAGAACAATACTTTCCAGTCATATCTCAGGATGTTTGATTTGAACGAGAACATCATTATAAGTATACCTATTCTAATTGGCAGCTGCTGTCTGCCCTGTCTCAAGGTCCGTTTCACAAAAGACACTGCGCCAATGACGTTACACTGCAAACACGCCCATAAATTGTGCAGCTGAGTGCAAGTTGCCCTTGTTTTGTGTCTGATTGCAGTTGTCCATGTGGCAAAGTATAAATGGTGGCTTAGCGCCAAGAACACAGTAGGCAGGCTCAGTGTCATCTTCGATGTCATAAAATACAGCAAGAATTTTTAGAACTGGCAACCTTTATCTGCCAATGATGTCGGTCTCGGTTAAATTAAAAAGTGATATACTCCTGCAAACATCCACGTATAAGCACGCCTTGCATATGACGATGCCTTCACCTGGCTACAGTCCCTGCTGCCATGACCACTGGAAGGTCTGGGCGTGACACCCCTTACGAATACACTTCACTTCCCACCAGCTCTCTGAAGAGGCTAATAATGTTCACTCTATATGCGTCTGGCTATTAGCGCGGCTGTTTGTGAATTGGGCTTTTATGTAATGAGGCTCATTTGCATTGAAAGGGGTCAATTTTGCGCCAAATGTATGCATATTGCCTAATTTAAATACATGCATGTAGCACCGGCCCACCAAGGCGCTATTTGAACGGCAGTAGTTAGGGCTGCATTTCACCCTGTGCAGATGCTTTGAGAATTACACGGTTTCTTTTTGTCTTAATTGTGCAGGTTTAGCGGCTGCAAAAGCTGCGCAATCCTTTTATGAACGGGCCCGTGAGTATTTTGTCAGAGTGATTATTTAGGGTGCTGTAACTGTGCACTCTCCCTCATGCCTCTCTGCACTCAGCCGACCAGTCGTGTAAGCTCAGTGACGTTGTTCACCTGATCCAGCTGCCCAATCAGGTCAAAATGATCACTCAGTCAGTCAGGGACATTCACATCTGTAGGGCTGCCTGCCAGCCGGTCCACCCTGACCAGCATAAAAACAGATGTGGACAGTCATGTCTTAGAAATTTACAGTCACACAGGAAATGGCTGGCTTTGGGAGCCTATGGCTTAGTCGCATGAACGTTGTCTAAACAGACATCTTGTAAATTCACAATAAAACAAGTTTTTTACACCAAAGATTTGGACCACAATTCAGTTGGAGCACATGCTCAAAAGGGATGAAAGGGTGACATGAGGTTGTTGTTGAAGAGATGAGTTTTAAGCTTATGGTAAAGATGGATATGACTATTTTCTCTGACTGAAGGTCATTCAACCAGCTGGGAAGGCAGTAGGGGTGCACGATTCAGGAAATCTCACGACTCAGTTCCGGTTCTTGGGGTCACAATTTGATTCAAAATCGAGCCGCAATTCAAAATCGATGTGATTCACGATTCAAGATCAATTGTCAGTTCAGTACATTCATAGATTTGATTTTAGATTGCTGTTTTCAGTTACTTTTCCCATTTGACTGTGGCAGACACTTTAATAGGTCTAAAAAAACCCCACTGACTCAAATGTAAACGTTTACTACTTAGCGTCAACCCTGAGAAGATTTATTTTCCCTCAGTCCACTCAGCCAATAGGAAACCAAGGCAGCCCTGAGACAAAGGGTGAAATTAATACTTCATACCAAAATTAAAAATGATTGCAAAGGTAAACTGCAAAGTGCAAACCTTCAAATAATAACTTAAATTCAAACTTCAAATAATAACTCAAATTCAGTATTCAAATAACTTAAATTCAGTATTCAAATAATAACTTAAATTCAACATTCAAATAATAAAGTCAATATTCAAATAATAACTTCAATTCAAACTTCAAATAATAACTTGAATTCAGTATTCAAATAATAACATCAATTCAATATTCAAATAATAACTTAAATTCAGTATTCAAATAATAATTAAAAGTCAATATTCAAATAATAACTTAAATTCAAACTTCAAACGATAACTTAAATTCAGTGTTCCAATAATAACTTAAATTCAGTATTCAAATAACTTCAAATAATAACTTAAATTCAGTATTCAAATAATATCAATTCAATATTCAAATAATAACTTAAATTCAGTATTAAAATAATAATTTAAAGTCAATATTCAAATAATAACTTAAATTCAGTATTCAAATAATAACATCAATTCAATATTCAAATAACGTCAATTCAAACTTCAAATAATAACTTACATTTAATATTCAAATAATAACTTAAATTCAGTATTCAAATAACTTAAATTCAAACTTCAAATAACTTAAATTCAGTATTAAAATAATAACTTAAATTCAATATTCAAATAATAACTTAAATTCATACTTCAAATAACTTAAATTCAGACTTCAAATAACTTAAATTCAATATTCAAATAATAATTTAAAGTCAATATTCAAATAATAACTTAAATTCAGTATTCAAATGATAACTTAAATTCAAACTTCAAATAATAAATTCAGACTTCAAATAACTTAAATTCAGTAGTCAAATAATAACTTAAATTCAGTATTAAAATAATAACTTCAATTCAGTATTCAAATAATAACTTAAATTCAAACTTCAACAAACAAAATCAAACCATAGCTGCCTGCTACACTGAGCTGCAAAGTGTAAACAAGAGTGGTTACGTGTAGCTGTGAAGTGCACCACTGGCTGGAGTGAGTGTCTAGCTTCTTCTGTAGAAACAGAAGCTGGTCTACATGTTCTGGATTGAGCACACTCCGCTGTGCAGTTGCTGTGTCCCCAGCAGTTGCTATGTCCCCACTGGTTGAGAATACCCTCTCTGCCGCAATGCTAGTATCAGGGATGCATAGATAGCACTTAGTCAACTTGGCCAGTAGGGGAAAGACAGTCTTGTGGGACCTCCACCAGCTGAGGGGATCTTCTGAGAGTGATAGTGGGGAGGCCTCCAGATATAGTTCAACACGTTGTTAATGTAGTCACTTAAATATGACAAATTGATGTAAAAAATGTTTTGCCTCAGCCAACCCCTGTATCCAGACGTGTGGAGAGGAGAGCTCAGGCACCGTGTCATGGCAACGGCGATAAAGCCCATCATGGAAACGTATGGATGTGCCATCACAACAGATATATGGACTGAGGATTAACACAAAGTATCCTTCAAATCCAGCACCATCCATTACACAAACAACCATTTCAGTCTCGTTTCAAGGGTGGTGTTTGCGGCTCCCTTCGAAGATGGTGTGTGAAAACCAGGAGAGAACCTCAGCAACCTGCTGTTTGGGAAACCCCGTGTGTCTGGAACAGACGCGTCAGTTGGCCGTGTTGTGTTTGTCACTGACCGTGGAGCCAACATAGTTGCTGCTCTTCGTTGTTTCTTCTTTATTCTAATTTATTTATTTATCTTTTATCAGCTGAATAAAAAGCCTTGTTGCAAATCAGTCAATTGGTTTTCGGTTGTGTTTAATGGTGCAGTGTGTTTGATACTACATCAGAGTGTCATGAATGAATGCAGAGGAGGAGAACAGAATAGAGGAGCTGCTCCTGATCAGTGTGTTAAGACAGGGAGTGTAAAACACCCTCAGCAACACACACCACATACCTTCTAAAATAACAAGTCACATGAATACAGTTGAATTTTGCCCTACAATAGGTGTACTTACTGCACTGGAAGAGCTTTACTTATGCACTATGATCAGTGTAATTATACACTAGTATCAATGTAATTATGCACTATGATCAGTGTAATTATACACAAGTATCAGTGTAATTATGCACTACCATCAGTGTAATTATACCCTAGTATCAATGTAATTATCCACTAGTATCAATGTAATTATGCACGACTATCAGTGTAATTATACACTAGTATCAATGTAATTATACACTAGTATCAATGTAATTATGCACTATGTGTAATTATACACTAGGATCAGTGTAATTATGCACTACTGTGTGATTATACACTAGTATCAGTGTAATTATGTACTAGTACCAATGTAATTATACACTAGTATCAATGCAATTATACACTAGTATCAATGTAATTATGCACTACTATGTGTAATTATACACTAGGATCAGTGTGATTATGCACTACTGTGTAAGTATACACTAGTATCAGTGTAATTATGCACTAGTATCAATGTAATTATACACTAGTATCAATGTAATTATGCACCACTATCAGTGTAACTATACACTAGTATCTATGTAGTTATGCAGTAGTATCAGTGTAATTATGCACTAGTACCAATGTAATTATACACTAGTATCAATGCAATTATACACTAGTATCAATGTAATTATGCACTACTATGTGTAATTATACACTAGGATCAGTGTAATTATGCACTAGTATCAATGTAATTATGCACTACTGTGTAATTATACACTAGTATCAGTGTAATTATGCACTAGTATCAATGTAATTATACACTAGTATCAATGTAATTATGCACCACTATCAGTGTAACTATACACTAGTATCTATGTAATTATGCACTAGTATCAGTGTAATTATGCACTAGTATCAATGTAATTATGCACGTGTCAATGTAATTATGCACTAGCGTCAATGTAATTATGCACTACTGTGTAATTATACACTAGTATCAGTGTAATTATGCACTAGTATCAATGTAATTATACACTATTATCAATGTAATTATGCACTAGTATCAGTGTAATTATGCTCTAGTATCAGTGTAATTATGCACCAGTATCAATGTAATTATGCACGTGTCAATGTGTATGCACGATTGACACGTGCATAATTACATTGATGCTAGTGCATAATGTAATTATACACTAGTATCCATGTAATTATGCACCACTATCTGTGTAACTATACACTAGTATCAATGTAATTATGCACTAGTATCAGTGTAATTATGCACTAGTATCAATGTAATTATGCACGTGTCAATGTGATTATTCACTAGTATCAATGTAATTATGCACGTGTCAATGTAATTATGCACTAGCATCAATGTAATTATGCACTGCTATCAGTGTAATTATACACGAGTATCAATGTAATTATGCACGTGTCAATGTAATTATGCACTAGTATCAATGTAATTATGCACGTGTCCATGTAATTATGCGCTACTATCAGCGTAATTATACCCTAGTATCAATGTAATTATGCACTAGTGTCAATGTAATTATGCACTACTATTAGTGTAATTATGCCCTAGTATCAGTGTAATTATACACTAGTATCAATGTAATTATGCACTAGTGTCAATGTAATTATGCACTACTATTAGTGTAATTATGCCCTAGTATCAGTGTAATTATACACTAGTATCAATGTAATTATGCACCACTATCAGTGTAACTATACACTAGTATCAATATAATTATGCACTAGTATCAGTGTAATTATGCACGTGTCAATGTAATTATGCACTAGCATCAATGTAATTATGCACTGCTATCAGTGTAATTATACACTAGTATCAATGTAATTATACACTAGTATCAATGTAATTATGCGTCACTATCAGTGTAACTATACACTAGTATCAATGTAAGTATGCACTACTATGTGTAATTATACACTAGTATGAATGTAATTATGCATTAGTGTCAATGTAATTATGCGCTAGTGTAAGTGTAATTATGCACTCCTGTCAATGTAATTATGCACTAGAACGTAATTTCGCTCCGTTCTTACCGACAGGTATGCATCCCTTTATTAATAGTACACAGTAAAATAATGTGTTTTCCCTGCAGGACGGGAGAAAACACAGGATCAGTTGAATTCTTCTGTGTGGGCCTGAATGGTCAGAATGTTTGCGGGAGCAGGACAAGCACCTTGCGGGTAGGGGTGGGAGTGTAACATGCACCTTGCAGGTGTGGGCGGTAATAGTCAGAAATCCGGCGGGAGGGGGCGGGAGGGAGTGGGATTCAGAAAACAGCCCTGTGCAGGGCTCTTCGCAGTCTCCCCATGACACACACTTCACTTCTCACGTGTCTGGGCGGAAACAGCGTGGCATCATAGCACCATCTATAGGATTTAGCGAGCTAACACGTGGGGGAAAAAATCAAAACCAGCGTTGTCGCAAGACTGGAAAATATGAGTCTATTCTTGGAATTTGTGATTCGATTCTCAATCAGCAGAGATCGAATCGCGATTCTTATGCGAGTGGATTTTTTTGCACAGCCCTAGAAGGCAGGGCAGAAGATTGTGTGTCAGTGAAGAAATGGAAAGTAAAGCTGTGCTCTGGTTCAAAGGGTTTTGTTGGGGTTTGGTGGACTAAGGTAGGACACAGGAGGCATAAAGAAGGTACTTCTACATGATTTGTACATCACTGCAGTACAGTGATTTAAGAAGCAAAGTTTTGGTACCATATTCGTCTTGTTCAGTTCATACATTTACTTGACGTCACAGGGGAAATAACATCATCTTCCCTGTCTCCTCTATAAGTCCTCTCCTGCGTTTATCTTTGAGAGCCATCAGAAAACGTCTGAGTGCTGGGTTATTTAAACCATGTCAGGCCAAAAGAATGTCTTTGATAGACACGAGTGGTGCTGTAAATCAGTGGTGTAGCACACAGTCATTTCAGATCATAATATTCACATTCATATTTTGTTTTGGAGTCCAACAGAACAGGTGCAGCTCTGCTTCTGCCAAACCTCTGGCCCCCCCGCTGGTCTTCCTCCTCAAAACAGTTATTCTCTTGCTTTTGGACGCTGTGCGGTTGTTTTGCTGCATTGCATAAGGGGGTTAAGGCACAGTTCACCAGCCTCCCACATTAAACAAGGAATGTCCGCTGCTCTTCCAACTCCCAGGCCTCAAGTAAGCCTTTCTCCTGGCTCCTCTCCACTCCACATGACTGGCCACCCCCCCCCCCCACACACACACACACACAGATCTTCCCAACTCCTTGCTTGGTCCACCTCCACATTGCCACTCCTCCCTTCCCCCTTCAGTCCTGCACTCCACCCCACCACATCCCCTGCTTTTCCCCTCTGCTCAGGGGCCTGCGGGGTGGGGTGGGGGGGGCTGATTGGGCGTCCCCCACCTGCCCCTATTGGGGGCAATTCAATCATTAAGACTTAATTATTTGTTAAGTGAGAGTATGAGAGAGATGCACCTGTTGAAAATTATATTGCACATTCGTAAATATTTTGTAACTGCAGACAATATGTTGCTTCTCCTTTTTGTTGGCACACTTCCTGTTGCACTTTTATTTATGCCGTGTTTATGATAGTAAAATTAAAGTGTTAAGATAAGACATATGATGTTAGGGTTAATACTCCTGTCTGTGCCCCTGACCAAGGCAGTAGGGAAGAAGAACTGGAGTTTGTCCCCGGGCGCTGCACTGCCCGCTGCTCCTAGATACAGATGATGAATTTCCCCACGGGGATCAATAAAATGGATCTTAATTTTAATCTTTTATTGATCCCCGTGGGTAAATTAATCCTCTACATGTAACCCATCCTAGCTGGGTAGCTAGGAGCAGTGGGCAGCCGCTGTGCAGCGCCCGGGGACCAACTCCAGTTGGTCTTCCCTACTGTTTTGCTCAGGGGCACAGACAGGAGTATTAACCCTAACATGCATGTTTTTGATGGTGGGGGAAACCAGAGCACCCGGAGAAAACCCACCGCAGACATGGGGAGAACAAGCAAATACCACACACAAAGGACCTGGGACGGTCTGGGGTTCGAACCTAGGACCTTCTTGCTGCCAGGCAACAGTGCTAATCACTGGGCCACCGTGCCGCCAAAAAGTGTTATTGTTATTATTATTATGATTATAAAGTATTATTTCCCCTGAAGATAGCACTTTTTTTGGGGGGGGGGGTTGCCTAGCAGGCCACAATGGCCAGAAACACCACTGCCTCTGCTGGTCCTGAGAGTGGCCAGCAGAGCTAATGTGTTTGGCCCTGGAAGAGAGGGGGGTAATGAGAATCAGCCCTGGGGATTCAGACGGGAGTTGGGATGCGAGTCACAGCATAGACACAAGGGCATAAGCGATGGAGGACATGGAGAATAAAATAGGACAATGGGAAGGAGGGAGTAGAAGTCGAGGAATAACAGAGATGAAGCTGTTAGCCATGCGCTGATGAATCCCACCAGATGTTGGGGTGCCAGCTGTGCTTGGTGCGGCCAGGCGTCGCAGGGGCGTCCGCCACACAGGGTGCCTGACGACCGTTGCCACCACAGCTGTGCCTAAGGAGATGGGTGGGGGTAGGGGAGCACGCCGGCCTTCCAGAGCGGAACAAACAGTGTTTTTACACAAGTACCCAGCAGCCAAGCTCCCCTTCCTCGCTACGCCTTAGTGGCTCACTCGGTCTCTCAGGGTTTGTGGGCCAGAAAATATGGTTTTATGTGTGAACACATCACATTTGGCAGCAGGGAGGCATTCAAATCCAATTACGGCAAGTGCTATTTGCATGAGTTAGTGTTTTAGCAGTGGATGTGTTCCAGAGGCCTTTTGTCAGATGTGCTTTATGAGAGAGAGAGAGAAAAGTCAAGTTCCCTGTGTTGTTTATTCTGTCCCTGTGGGAAGGTTTCTCTCGTCTTGCTAAGATGACAGTTAGCATAGTTGAGTTTAATGTAGTTTTGCATAGTAGCTGCAGTTTCTCTTCTGCAGAAAGTGTTTCAACAGCCCAAAGCACTCACATATCAGTCTTCGACTGAAGGTTGGAGCTTTCAGCGCCAGCTGAATCCACAAACACCCCCACTGTTGTCTGTACTGCTGACATGGCCTGTGGGATGCCCAGCACTGCAGCCAGGCAATCAGCTGCAAGAAAGGCAAGCAAATTCTACCCCAGCATGCACACTCACCCACAACTCACATGACCTCTCACTGTCAAACAAGCACACACAGGCATTCACACATGTGCACACAAGCACATGAAAGCTCACACAATCACACCACTCAGTTATTCCCACGCTGAACACAGGGGCGAGCAGCGCAGGATGAAGACTTGCGTATCTGTCCAGCAGCGTCGGCCTCCTGCTGGGCTGTGTGCAGGCCGGCAGGGAAGAGCATCACACCAGCGCTGGTTCCTGTCCACAGGTCAGGGAGCGAAGAGAACTTGTTTTCCACTGAGCGTGCTCAGTCTCTCCCAGTAGTCCCACTACCCTGCCAGCTGACCAAGCGGGGTGAAAGATGGGGTCAGGTGAGACTGAAATAACTCCCGTCCTCCTCCATGGTCTCCTCCTCCTCCCCCTGGCTATCATTTATTTACTCTACCTCTCTTTGTCTTTTCTCTAGCTCTGCCCAGAAGTCTTTGTTTTTGCTAGTTAAGTTTGTTTGTGACCATGGGGCGGCGCGGTGGCACAGTGGTTAGCGCGGTCGCCTCACAGCAAGAAGGTTCTGGGTTCGAGCCCCGGGGTAGTCCAACCTTGGGGGTCGTCCCGGGTGGTCCTCTGTGTGAAGTTTGCATGTTCTCCCCGTGTCTGCGTGGGTTTCCTCCGGGGGCTCCGGTTTCCTCCCACAGTCCAAATACATGTAGGTCAGGTGAATCGGACGGACTAAACTGTCCCTAGGTGTGTGTGTGTGTGTGTGTGTGTGTGTGTGTGTGGGGGGGCCCTGTGATGGACTGGCGGCCTGTGCAGGGTGTCTCCCGCCTGCCGCCCAGTGACTGCTGGGATAGGCTGCAGCATCCTCGCGACCCTGAGAGCAGGATAAGCGGTGGTTTGGATGATGGATGGAGGTATATCGCTAAATGTCCACATATAAAACTGGAATGAACTGAATTGAAATTACCCATAAAGATCAAATCTGGGTGAAAGAAAAACAGATAGTATCCCTCCTTCTGCTCTGTTACTGCTTCTATTGCCCCTTACCACTGTAGACCACTTACCCTACAACTGGTCTAATTGTCTAAACCTGCCTGTGCTGGACTGCCTTGTTCTGAACTGGACTCTGCTGGTCTAAACTGAGCTACACAAGTCTAATATGATTACACCGGTCTATTTCTCCATACTGGTTTAAACAACTGGTGTTACTTGACCAACACAACAGATGTCAACCATCCGAATCACCTGTTTGTGAACTAACCAGTTTCACTTTTAATCGTTTATTCAAACGTGTAAAATGAGTGTTAGTGTGTCATCAGCTGCTTTCTGGTGAACTAAATAACTGTTGAATTTATATTCGGCACTAGAAGAAAAGGTGACGGTGAGTGTATTGGTCTGTCGTCTTCTGTTTGTAGAAATCATTATTCCAACATGTTGTCTTTTTCTTATTGCTGTTATTATGACATCATGCTGGTGTTAATGGTTTAAAAGCCTACACATTGGGGACAAGATCTGATTTTTATTTCAAATAAGAGATTTGAAGTGTAAAAAAGGAATAGGCAGACTGGTATGTGTGGTGGACAGAACCTTACCTAAATGTCCCCAGTGTAGACAGCAGCAGAAACCAGAATCATCTTTGCTGGCCAAGCATGTTTGCACAGCCAGGGCGTTTGACTCGGATGTAGTGGCTCTCGGTGTGCTTACACAGAAGAACAACCCAGCAGTAGATACGAGGAATGACTGTATACAGCTGAAACCGTCACTGTGAGCTGTAAGCAGCATATACACAGTGCAAAGAAGTGAAGACTGCAAGGAGTGCTGAGATATTATTACCCGGTAAAAAAGTTATTGTATATACAAACAATAGGTGGGCTTTTATCTGCTGTACACAGCCTGTGCAGAGATACAGTACGGAGCGAAATATACTGCACGTTTCTATTTTACAATTTACAGTTTCATTTAGCAGACCCTTTTATCCAAAGCGACGTACATCTGAGTTAATACATACAAGGATGTAGTCAGGAGGCGACAACGCAAGTGTAAAACAAAAACCAGGTTCAAGTCCGATAGGACGTAGGTGTCAACAGGCAGTGCACAAAGGCAATGAATGCATGGGGTGCATAGATGCAAAGTTGTTTTTTTTAATACCATCAGGTGTGGAGACTTTTAGACTAAATTAAACATGTATGATTTGTAGGCACAGTGTTACCGTGTTCCAAGGTTGGTGCACAGTGAGGCAACCGGTCATAAGTGTGATGGCAAGAAGGGAGAAACTGTTGCTGTGTCTAGTGGTTTTGGTGTACAGTGTTTTGTAGCACCTGCAAGAGGGGAGAAGTTTGAACAGGTTGTTTCCGGGGTGTGCAGGGATTTTCTCTGCCCGTTTCCTGACTCTGGAGGTGGACAGGTCCTGGGTGGTGGACAGGTTGGCACCAATAATCTTTTCTGCAGACCCAACTATCCATAATAGGCTGTTCCTGTCCTGTTTGGTTGCCGAGCCAAGCCAGGCAGTGATGGGAGTGCATAGAACAGACTCGATGACTGCAGTGTTAAACTGGATCAACAGCTCCTGAGGCAGGTGGTATTTTCTGAGCTGGCACAGGAAGTACATCCTCTGCTTGGCCTTTTTGATGACCGTGTTGATGTTGGACTCCCACTTCAGGTCCAGAGGAATTGTAGAGCCCAGAAACCGCAAGGAATCCACAGCTGACACAGTGCTGTTGAGTATGGGGGGGGGGGGGTTGTCATCTCTGTCATCGCCACAGTTTTGAGTGTGTTAAGCTCCAGGTTGTTGTGGCCGCACCACAGGACCAGCTGTTCATCCTCCCGTCTGTATGCAGACTCGTTCTGTCTCGGATGAGGCTGATGACCGTAGCGTCATCTGCAAATTTCAGGAGTTGAACAGATGGGTGTCCTGTCATTGGTGTCGAGGGAGAAGAGCAGTGGGGAGAGCACACATCTCTGGGGGATGCCAGTACTGACTGTCCGGGTGCTGGATGTGATTTTCCCCAGCCTCACCTGCTGCTTCCTCTCCGAAAGGAAGTTTGTGATCCACCGACAGGTGGAGGCGGGCACAGTGAGCCGGGTGAGTTTGGTGAGGAGGACTTCTGGGGTGATGGTGATGAATGTCCAGAAACAGGGTCCTTGTGTATGTCCTGGGGAGTCGAGGTGTTGCAGGATGAAGTACAACACCTCGACTAAAAAACACATGTTTTAAAACAGTTTTTCTGTTCTGAGAGACAGACAAAACCCATTTCTAGTATAAACCAGAAGTCAGACCAGGAGTTATTAAAAGTTTAAAATAACATTTAGACCCACATTCAGTAAGACCAGGCGTTCTTTTTAGTTAATTAGAAGCTACCCCCTCAAGGACCCTTGTGGGTCCCCTGACCCCAGTATGAGAGGAGTCTTAGGTCGGCTAGTTAGAAGCCTTTTGTGTGATATCCATGTCCCTGTGTGTGTGTGTAAGTTGTGAGTCAGCGTGTGTGTGTAAATTGTGAGTCAGTGTGTGTGAGAGAGTCAGCTTACTCCTTGTTGCCTATTGTTGCCGTGGGGGAACGTTTGGCTGTATAGTGGTTTGTAATGGAGAAGCGGAGCAGGGTAGCCCTGACCTGAGCAGGCACCGTTAGTGGAGCCATGGGCGCTATCCGGCAATCAGACTGCTGCAGAGAGTAGGAATCACCATGGAAATGAAGTGAAGGAGGTAGCAAATAAGGGAAGATAGGAGGCAGAAAATGTATATGTGTGTGTGTGTTGGGGGGGGGGGTAGAAACAGCTTTCCCAAGGGCTGAGAGAGGAATTGCATGGAAAATAATTATTAAGATATTTAGTAAAATCCATTTTTGCATGATGTTACTTTTGGTTGGAAACAGGTTTTCTATCTGATGGGGTGGAATGACGGTGCTGTACAGCCGTAAAGCTGTGTGGGGCTGAGATGGTCCACTTACTCTGTCATTCAGGGTTCCTGTATCAATGCCGCGATGTGGCTTCACAGTCTGGCCTTCTCTGGAGAGGCGGGTGAGATGAAGGCAGGCTGGCAGCAAAACATGGGCTGTTTTTAAAAGGCCTATTAAAAGTATTAGTGGTGTGCTGCTGTGGGGGAGACTGAAGGGGTAGTGCACTGCTGTGGGGGAGACTGAAGGGGTAGTGCACTGCTGTGGGGGAGACTGAAGGGGTAGTGCACTGCTGTGGGGGGGAGACTGAATGGGTAGTGCACTGCTGTGGGGGAGACTGAAGGGGTAGTGCGCTAATGTGGGGGAGACTGAAGGGGTAGTGCGCTGCTGTGGGGGAGACTGAAGGGGTAGTGTGCTGCTGTGGGGGAGACTGAAGGGGTAGTGCGCTGCTGTGGGGGAGACTGAAGGGGTAGTGTGCTGCTGTGGGGGAGACTGAAAGGGTAGTGCGCTGCTGTGGGGGAGACTGAAGGGGTAGTGCGCTGCTGTGGGGGAGACTGAAGGGGTAGTGCGCTGCTGTGGGGGAGACTGAAGGGGTAGTGCGCTGCTGTGGGGGAGACTGAAGGGGTAGTGCGCTGCTGTGGGGGAGACTGAAGGGGTAGTGCGCTGCTCTGGGGGAGACCGAAGGGGTAGTGTGCAGCTCAGGTTAGGGTAAGGGTAAGGGTTAGGTTAAGGTAAGGGTTAGGGTAAGGTAAGGGTTCTGTTAAGGTTAGGGTAAGGGTTAGGTTAAGGTTCGGGTAAGGATTAGGTTAAGGTAAGGTTAGGGTAAGGGTTAGGGTAAGGATTAGGTTAAGGTTAGGTTAGGTTAGGGTAAGGTTAAGGTTCGGGTAAGGATTAGGGTAAGGTAAGGGTTAGGTTAGGGTTAGGTTAAGGTTAGGGTAAGGGTTAGGTTAGGGTTAGGTTAAGGTTAGGGTAAGGGTTAGATTAAGGTTAGGGTAAGGTTAAGGTTAGGGTAAGGTAAGGTTAAGGTTAGGTTAGGGTAAGGATTAAGGTTAGGGTAAGGATTAGGTTAAGGTTAGGTTAGGGTTAGGTTAGGGTAAGGATTAGGTTAAGGTAAGGGTTAGGTTAGGGTAAGGGTTAGGTTAAGGTTAGGGTAAGGGTTAGGTTAAGGTTAGGGTAAGGGTTAGATTAAGGTTAGGGTAAGGTTAGGTTAGGGTAAGGGTTAGGTTAAGGTAAGGTTAGGTTAGGGTAAGGGTTAGGCATGTAGTTTGCGTGGTTAAGGTGAGGGTTAAGGGATAGGAAATGAATGTAGTCAATGAGGAGTCCACACAAGGATGGTGAAACACGACTGTATGTGAGTGTGTGTGTGTGTGTGTGTGTGTGTGTGTGTGTGTGTGTGTGTGTGTGTGTGTACCTCCGTGGCTACTACTTCCTTGCACTGCTGCTGTGAATAGCACTGTGGTCTAAGGCTTGTGGGGGTAAATGCTGGTTAGATAAATAAAATTCTAGCTTTCTGCTCCTGATGAAATATCCTGGAAGTGTAGTGGCTTTACACACTTAAGGTTGTGCGTCGTGTCCGACGATGACAATCCTGCCTGTCACTTGTGAGTCTTCTTATGGCTGTAAAGCCCAAGCCGCGATTCACACTGTTTGCCACAGACAGAACAGGTGAGAGCACTGACTGGGGCTGTGGGTGTGGCACTGGCCTCATGTCTCTTTAGTCATCTCCTGGTCCGTCGATCACCTCGGTCCTCCTCGAGGGGGCTTCACACACACACATCCACGTGGGACCTGACCGGTGCCCCCCAGTCCTGTACTGTCGGCCACTGGGAGTGTGTGTGGGAGGAATAAGCCTTGCTCCTTCAGTCCTCCACACCCAGAGGATCTGAACCAGACCCTTGCTGATACGCTCAACACAACAGAAGACGGCGGGTTTGAGAAGGACGCTAACAAAACCGAGACGCTGTGAGTGTACAAGTCAGTCTACTGTACATGTGGACTTCTGTGTAGCGCACTAACCTGTAACTCTCATTCTGCACTCAGTGGAATGGGCACCACTTCCTAGAGGAAAACCATACATAAACCAGATTAATCAGTCGGATATGAAAACTGAACTCTCAATTCAGGGATATCCATTTCTGCTCCCAAGAAACACACAACACAATACAGTAATTACTGTTATTATTAGTAATTACTTCGCTTGCTGCCACCGCGATCTGAACCCGGAGAAGCAGCTGGTGATGATAGTAATTACACCACCTCAGATGAAGACAATGCACACAACCATCCCTAGATGGGAACATTTATCGACTGACAAACGGGAGAGATGAGCATATACACAGTTAGAAATAACATTTAAACACATTTAACACGCATGGGGAAATAAACGACGGAATGGATGAGTGAACGGGCACTAAACTAACAAGTTAATGCCGACAGAATGAATGAAAGAGGCCATGTCATGCTTTTTGGGTTTTTCTCTTTAGTGCGTTATACAGCTGGACGTAAACATCTGCAAAGTTACGATGACAAATAAAAGCAGTTGAACTCTAAGAAGCCCAAAATCCACACCACAGGGAGTCATTACCCGACAGAAAACCTCGTTTGTAATCCAGCATTTTCTTCCCTTATCTACATCACTAACCAGTTTCATGCCTGCCTGCCTAGCGGCTAGTTTGACCCATCCTCAAACAAAGTTAGGTTGAGCGGAGGTGGGAGGACTCAAATAAAGTTAGGTTAAGCGGCAGTGGGAGGACTCAAGCAAAGTTAGGTTGAGCGGACTCGAGCAAAGTTAGCTTGAGCGGAGGTGGGAGGACTCAAATAAAGTTAGGTTGAGCGGAGGTGGGAGGACTCAAGCAGTGGTGGAAGGACTCAAACAAAGTTAGGTTGAGCGGAGGTGGGAGGACTCAAGTTAGGTTGAGCAGAGGTGGAAGGACTCAAACAAAGTTAGGTTGAGCAGAGGTGGGAGGACTCAAAGTTAGGTTGAGCGGCAGTGGAAGGACTCAAACAAAGTTAGGTTGAGCGGCAGTGGAAGGACTCAAACAAAGTTAGGTTGAGCGGCAGTGGACGGACTCAAACAAAGTTAGGTTGAGAGGAGGTGGGAGGACTCAAACAAAGTTAGGTTGAGCGGCAGTGGGAGGACTCAAGCAAAGTTAGGTTGAGCGGACTCAAGCAAAGTTAGCTTGAGCGGAGGTGGGAGGACTCAAACAAAGTTAGGTTGAGCGGAGGTGGAAGGACTCAAACAAAGTTAGGTTGAGAGGAGGTGGGAGGACTCAAACAAAGTTAGGTTGAGCGGCAGTGGGAGGACTCAAGCAAAGTTAGGCTGAGCGGATTCAAGCAAAGTTAGCTTGAGCGGAGGTGGGAGGACTCAAACAAAGTTAGGTTGAGCGGAGGTGGAAGGACTCAAGCAAAGTTAGCTTGAGCGGAGGTGGGAGGACTCAAACAAAGTTAGGTTGAGCGGAGGTGGGAGGACTCAAGCAGTGGTGGAAGGACTCAAACAAAGTTAGGTTGAGCGGAGGTGGGAGGACTCAAGTTAGGTTGAGCAGAGGTGGAAGGACTCAAACAAAGTTAGGTTGAGCAGAGGTGGGAGGACTCAAAGTTAGGTTGAGCGGCAGTGGAAGGACTCAAACAAAGTTAGGTTGAGCGGCAGTGGAAGGACTCAAACAAAGTTAGGTTGAGCGGCAGTGGACGGACTCAAACAAAGTTAGGTTGAGAGGAGGTGGGAGGACTCAAACAAAGTTAGGTTGAGCGGCAGTGGGAGGACTCAAGCAAAGTTAGGTTGAGCGGACTCAAGCAAAGTTAGCTTGAGCGGAGGTGGGAGGACTCAAACAAAGTTAGGTTGAGCGGAGGTGGAAGGACTCAAACAAAGTTAGGTTGAGAGGAGGTGGGAGGACTCAAACAAAGTTAGGTTGAGCGGCAGTGGGAGGACTCAAGCAAAGTTAGGCTGAGCGGATTCAAGCAAAGTTAGCTTGAGCGGAGGTGGGAGGACTCAAACAAAGTTAGGTTGAGCGGAGGTGGAAGGACTCAAGCAAAGTTAGCTTGAGCGGAGGTGGGAGGACTCAAACAAAGTTAGGTTGAGCGGAGGTGGGAGGACTCAAGCAAAGTTAGGTTGAGAGGAGGTGGGAGGACTCAAACAAAGTTAGGTTGAGCGGAGGCCAGGAAGAGTTTGGTTAGTGTGTATCGCAATTTGAAGAAGATGCTGTTTTCATTGGTGCGAATGCACTTTGTATGAATGGACGTCCAAAGGAAGATGGCATGAAGTATCAGTGGTTAAATTTCATTTTTACCACTCGCTCAGCAGTACAACCCCAACCTTTTATTGTGTTACCGTCATTTTACCGAGGACTGCTTCCTGAACCAGGCATAGTTTAATGCTGGATTTTCAGTTTGTTTGCCTTTCCTAAAGAAGAAAGCACCAGACAAGTCAAGCCAGTTTTATTTGTGTAGCCCAATATCACAAAAACAAATTTGCCTCAGTGAGCTTTACAGCAACACAACATCCCGCCCTTCGACCCTCTCATCAGATAAGGAACAACTCCCTAAAAACCTTTTTTTTGGGGATTTTACCCCCCTTTTTCTCCCCAATTGTACTTGGCCAATGACCCCACTCTCCCGAGCCGTCCCGGTCTCTGCTCCACCCCCTCTGCTGATCCGGGGAGGGCTGCAGACTACCACATGCCTCCTCCCATACATGTGGAGTCACCAGCCGCTTCTTTTCACCTGACAGTGAGGAGTTTCACCAGGGGGACGTAGCGCGTGGGAGGACCACGCTATTCCCCCCAGTCCCCCCCCCCGCCCCGAACAGGAGCCCCAACTGACCAGAGGAGGCGCTAGTGCAGTGACCAGGACACGTGGCTTCCCACCCGCAGACACAGCCAATTGTGTCTGTAGGGACGCCCGACCAAGCCAGAGGTAACACAGGGATTCGAACCGGCGATCCCTGTGTTGGTAGGCAACGGAATAGACTGCCACGCCACCCAGACACCCCTATCCTAAAAAAACATTTAACAGAGAGAAAAAATAGGAAGAACCCTCAGGGGGAGCAACAGAGGACGATCTCTCTGAAGAAGGACAACGTGCAGTGATGTTGTGTTTACACAATTTACACAACACAACATTGAAAGAGGATAACACAATTATAATGGGATTATAAAATGTATGAAGAATATGTCGAGGAGGATGCCAAGCAGTGTCCAGATGCCCACAGCATGGGATTTTTTTTTCAGGCCACCTACAGCCATATGCCAATGTGTTTGCCTGTTCACACCTCTCCATGGAGGACTCGTTCCTCGGCAGAGCCCAGTATGAAGCTGGATGTTCGGCTAGGCTAGTGCTAAAAGACAGACGGGGCTGTTCCATCTGTAAAGGGCCGTGTGGAGGACTCAGAAGCACAAGCTGTAAATAACATATTGGACCAAATGGTTTGTGAATACAGTTTTAGTGGAGACAATGGGCGTATACAATGAAGCTAAAGTTATTTAGGTAGCCAACGGCGATTTGGACAAAACAATACAGCCGTACAGTGAGCAGTCAGATGTGACTTTATTTCAACCATGGCCACTCAAAATCATGGCGTTATTTTCATAACAGCCAAGGATGAATGTCACCATCCCCCAAACACGAAATTGATCAAGTAATAAGCAATCAACTATCTACTCATATATTTTTGTAATGTGTGTGTGTGTGGTGTTAGTGTGTGTGTGGTGTTAGAGTGTGTGTGTGTTAGTTAGTGTAGATGGCGGGACCGAAAACTAAAGCATTTATGATCCTAATTCTTTTTGGAGGTGGTAGGTATTGTTCCAGAGAGTACGGGGAAAATCCCAGAAAATTAAAATTATGCATAATTATGCATTTTTCTAAAAATGGCTAAAAACCACTTTTCTCTGCATGTCAGATGATTCTGAGTATTTTTGATTTTTTCACCTAAAATTTTTTTTTTCTGGGACCCCCCCCTTAACCTGGAAAATGTGACCCTATACTTATATATATTTTTGTAATGTGTGTGTGTGTGTTAGTTAGTGTAGATAGCAGGACTGAAAACTAAAGCATTTATGATCCTAATTCTTTTTGGAGGTGGTAGGTATTGTCTCAGAGAGTAAGGGGAAAATCCCAGAAAATTAAAATTATGCATAAATATGCAAAATATACATTTTCCTAAAAATGCCTAAAACCCCACTTTTCTCGGCATTTCAGATGATTTTTTCCACCTATATAATAAAATTTTCTGGGACTTAGAAATGTTCTGGCATTATGCAAAATATATGCATTTTTGCAAAAATGCACTTATGATCCTATTTTTTTTTTGGAGGTGGTAGGTATTGTTCCAGAGAGGACCAGAAAAATAGCAGAAAATTAAAATAATTATGCATAATTATGCAAAATATGCATTTTCTAAAAATGGCTAAAAACCACTTTTCTCGGCATTCCAGATGATTCTGAGCATTTGGGGGGAGGGAGTTGGAGTGGGGGGGGTTTAGGGGCGGGGGGAAGGCGGTTAGCTGGCAGGATGAAGAGGAGGGAGATTTAGACGGGTGGATAACCAAACCGCTACATTGTAGCGGGGTTCTTCTAGTGATTTCTATAATACCAGAAGCAATCTGCTCAAGCGAGGATATTCCAAGCCAAAAGCCTGTCAGCCTACAGTCTACATGTTCTCGCGAGAGTCTACTTGAGTGGTATTACAGGCATTTAATGTCCTCCAGCATACAAATAAGCAGCGATGCAGGGAGATGCTTTACAGTCGTCTGGCGACACATTCCCCGCATGTACACCCATTAACAGCCTTATATAGAAACAGTTTTACATACGGCTTGTGACTGGAAGACTAAATCCACCCTTAGCCTATGACACACAATAAGTAGGTGATTAGTGTAATATTTACCAGAGACGTCCTGCTGTCATTTTTGTTGCTGCAGATGTTCTTGCAGTCCAATCTCATATTCTGGATTGTATTCGGGCTCGAACATGTACGGATGGATTTGAGAAGTTGCCATTTCCAATCAAGAATGAGAAATTACTTTCCATAGTAGGTTTATAGTTTGCTTGCGGAACCAGCTTGTTGTGAGTTTGACATAACAAGCTCTGGGTGGTTCCCCCTTGCAGGCTTCCAGAAGTTTGCCAGTGAGAGGAAAGTGGACTTTTAGGGAGGGGGCCTTCAAGAAAAAATAGCCCAAACAGCCCGTTTCAGACAAAGAATGGGCTGAGGGACTGCAAAAGGGTTAGATAAATAAGGTTTTTTTTCTTTAACTGTGAATCATGCAAAGCTACTCTAGTGGAGCCCCAGAATAAAAATATAGAGCTGGAGTGATCATGATATGGCCGCTGTAATTAATTTGGAGATCAACTAAATGAGAAATTAATCTTAATGGGGGCGGCACGGTGGTGCAGTGGTTAGCACGGTCGCCTCACAGCAAGAAGGTCCTGGGGGGTTTGAGCCCCGGGGTAGTCCAACCTTGGGGGTCGTCCCGGGTCGTCCTCTGTGTGGAGTTTGCATGTTCTCCCCGGTGTTTGCGTTGGTTTCCTGCGGGGGCTCTAGTTTCCTCCCACAGTCCAAAGACATGGAGGTCAGGTGAATCGGCCATACTAGATTGTCCCTAGGTGGGAATGTGTGTGTGTGTGTTGGCCGTGATGGCCTGGCGGTCTGTCCAGGGTGTCTCCCGCCTGCCGCCCAATGACTGCTGAGATAGGCTCCAGCATCCCTGCAACCCTGAGAGCAGGATCAGCGATTTGGGTAATGGATGGATGGATAAATTTTAATGCAATGAGGAGCGACGAAAGCCAACTGAAGAAGGAAACAATTAAGGATAGCTCTTTTTCATCAACTCTCATATGCAGAACCCATGGAAGATGGGTTTTGTCCTACTTGTTTCTGCGGTGATGTATGGCTGAGGAGGCAGCGTGCTTCTCCGACGAGCCTTGCGCGTGTTGAAGCAGACTCGGTGGACTTCAGGTTGCCATGGTGACAGCCGGAGGAAAACCGTTTTTTTTCCCCCAGCGGTGATGGATGGCTGAGGATTGTAGCAGGCTTTTCGGAAGAGCATCAAGTGTGTTTAAGAAGGTTCAGTGGAGGAGAACTGCTTTGAAGGAGTTGGATCAAACATTCAACTTTGAAGGAGTTGGTTCAAACGTTCAATGTGGAGAATGGCTCCAAGCTGGAGGCTCAGCCTAGCTGAGGCAACACAGAAGCAATACACACAGCTGGCTTGTGTGTTCTGGTTTCGATGCGTTCACTGAGAAGCGGCAGAATCCGATGCAAGAGCTCTACTCTGACCACCAAAAGTTACTGAAACAAGTCTCAAAAAACTGTTTCAAAAGACTTGGAGGAAAGGACTTCAATTAAGTCTTGCAACAAAACCAGGCTTGAGGGCATAAAGTGCAAAATAACTTGCAATACTCAAAAACAGCAACAGTATATTGGGAGAAGGATGCTGAATATGGAGCTGCCAGGGAAGAGGAGAAGAGGAAGGCCAAAGAGGAGGTTCATGGATGTGGTGAGGGAGGACATGCAGGTGGCTGGTGTGACAGAGGAAGACGCAGAAGACAGGAAGAGATGGAAACGGATGATCCGCTGTGGCGCCCCCTAACGGGAGCAGCTGAAAGTAGTAGTAGTAGTAGTAGTAGACTCAAAAACAGCAACAAAAGGTTAAAATAAAAGATTACAAAAATATACTTGGCAAACTGGAGTGCCACGGCTAGGTTGATGTTTTGGGCTTGCTTGCAGTCTTTGAATGTTTCTTTGTTGATGAACTTTCAAGTCTTCAGCAGAGGTTGAAAATGAAGCCCAAATGCAAAAAAGGGTGAGACCACGGCAAAAAGCACAAATCTTCAAGCCAGGGCAAGAGCACATAGCCCTGGACGCACACAACAAAACAAAGCCAGCAAAAGGCCGGAGCGAGGGGGGGGGGGGCGAATTCAGAAAAGGGGTGACCACTTTTATAGCTTAGTTTGTAGGCGGGTGTTAAACGAAACAGGACACTTCGGGGGACTTTTGAAGAAACGCCCATGTGTACTAATTCATTTCTTTGTGTGAGCAGGAAAAAACTGTCTTGCCTTCAAATGAAGAAGAATATTATGAATGTCCTATCTAGGGAGGATATCTGAAGGCTACGTGCTTTTAATTAGCCTACTCATGTCTGTTGTCAGCGGTGACACATCATGGACAAACCCTTAGAAATTGCATAATATTAATCACACAAGTGAATACATAATAGAGACGATAAAACCTTAATTGTCTAAGCTGTGGCTAAGTACTAAGTGAAAGTGGCGTACATTTCAAATCTATTCTAATGTTTACTAGATGATGCTTAAATCTGAATTTTAATAACTCAGTTTATATCACACAGATAGGGGAGTTGAACTATTTTTCATGAAAACATTTGCTGAGTAATATTAACTGGATTGATAGATGTTAATTCACATGCACAAAAGTAGAGAAAGCTACACTGAAGTCACGCAAAAAGTCTAAAAATCATTACGACCTTAGATTAGATAAGGTTCCCCAGCATTTGGCGAGGCTCCAGGAAGGGGGTTGTGTGTGTGTGAGTGATAAGAGAGGGAGGGAGATTTGAATTGATCAGTTCAAGTCATTGTCCTGGTAAAAGAAAGTGTATTTAACCTCAAAAACACACCGCCAGTCTTCATCATATGGTGAGGAGAGAACGTTTCACTCTGGTGTCAGAGTTCTTGTCTTGTGTGGAGACCAGATTAGATCTTCTTCCTGTGATCAGCAGTGACGATGACCTGGAAAGGTCGTTAAGTGGTCCCATGTCTTGCAGTGAATCTGATAACCACGTCAAAAGCATGGTTTCTTTGGTGAGTTTCCTGTCTGGTTGATGAGGTGAAGAGAAGGCCACTTGTGTGAGTGTGTCCTTCTGGACACAGGCAGAATGCCAGATTAAATCCAAACTTGTATGCCTGGGTTCACTATATCTAGAGCGTATCTCACTTAACCCTTACACCTTCATCTATCACTAACACAGAGCTCCTGTGTCCAGTAGATTTTATTTCTTTTAATGACAAATGGTAAACAGATGCTCGCTAGAAGTGGCGTTTGGGGGTTTCTGTTGTTGCTAAGCGACCATTCAGCGCGGCTGCTCTTTGGCTAAGAGCTGAAATATATTTAATAACATGCTAAGCTCTGAGCGCTGTCGGGGATGCACACCAGGGTGCTTCTTTGCAGTTAAAATGTAGAGAAAGAAAAGTCACCAATCTGGAGAAAACACACACCCAGGCCTGCGTGGAGCCCTCAGCAGACACACTCCTCCACAGCTCCTCTAACTTCACAGGAAGAGCTTCATTGACTGGCTGTACGAGGGCACCAGACTGTCACAGGGAAGAGCTGCATTCTGTTTTCCACAAAATTACCACCATAACGCCAGTCACCAGGCCACCCGCCTCCTGTTCCTCACCAACAAGGTAACTCCAGTCACCAGGCCACCCGCCTCCTGTTCCTCACCAACAAGGTAACTCCAGTCACCAGGCCACCCGCCTCCTGTTCCTCACCAACAAGGTAACTCCAGTCACCAGGCCACCCGCCTCCTGTTCCTCACCAACAAGGTAACTCCAGTCACCAGGCCACCCGCCTCCTGTTCCTCACCAACAAGGTAACTCCAGTCACCAGGCCACCCGCCTCCTGTTCCTCACCAACAAGGTAACTCCAGTCACCAGGCCACCCGCCTCCTGTTCCTCACCAACAAGGTAACTCCAGTCACCAGGCCACCCGCCTCCTGTTCCTCACCAACAAGGTAACTCCAGTCACCAGGCCACCCGCCTCCTGTTCCTCACCAACAAGGTAACTCCAGTCACCAGGCCACCCGCCTCCTGTTCCTCACCAACAAGGTAACTCCAGTCACCAGGCCACCCGCCTCCTGTTCCTCACCAACAAGGTAACTCCAGTCACCAGGCCACCCGCCTCCTGTTCCTCACCAACAAGGTAACTCCAGTCACCAGGCCACCCGCCTCCTGTTCCTCACCAACAAGGTAACTCCAGTCACCAGGCCACCCGCCTCCTGTTCCTCACCAACAAGGTAACTCCAGTCACCAGGCCACCCGCCTCCTGTTCCTCGCCCACACTGTAACTCCAGTCACCAGGCCACCCGCCTCCTGTTCCTCACCAACAAGGTAACTCCAGTCACCAGGCCACCCGCCTCCTGTTCCTCACCAACAAGGTAACTCCAGTCACCAGGCCACCCGCCTCCTGTTCCTCACCAACACTGTAACTCCAGTCACCAGGCCACCCGCCTCCTGTTCCTCACCAACAAGGTAACTCCAGTCACCAGGCCACCCGCCTCCTGTTCCTCACCAACAAGGTAACTCCAGTCACCAGGCCACCCGCCTCCTGTTCCTCACCAACAAGGTAACTCCAGTCACCAGGCCACCCGCCTCCTGTTCCTCACCAACGAGGTAACTCCAGTCACCAGGCCACCCGCCTCCTGTTCCTCACCAACACGGTAACTCCAGTCACCAGGCCACCCGCCTCCTGTTCCTCACCAACACGGTAACTCCAGTCACCAGGCCACCCGCCTCCTGTTCCTCACCAACACTGTAACTCCAGTCCCCAGGCCACCCGCCTCCTGTTCCTCACTAATACAGTAACTCCAGTCACCAGGCCACCCGCCTCCTGTTCCTCACCAACACTGTAACTCCAGTCACCAGGCCACCCGCCTCCTGTTCCTCACCAACACTGTAACTCCAGTCACCAGGCCACCCGCCTCCTGTTCCTCACCAACACTGTAACTCCAGTCACCAGGCCATCCCCCTCCTGTTCCTCACCAACACTGTAACTCCAGTCACCAGGCCACCTGCCTCCTGTTCCTCACCAACACTGTAACTCCAGTCACCAGGCCATCTGCCTCCTGTTCCTCACCAATACAGTAACTCCAGTCACCAGGCCACCCGCCTCCTGTTCCTCACTAATACAGTAACTCCAGTCACCAGGCCACCCGCCTCCTGTTCCTTACCAACACTGTAACTCCAGGCACCAGGCCACCCGCCTCTTTTTCCTCACCAACACAGTAACTCCAGTCTCCACCCGCCTCCTGTTCCTCACCAACACTGTAACCTTACAGTCCTACTGTGAAAAACTGGTCCAGTGGAAACCACTTAGTGGTCATGGTTATAGATGGAGTCATTCCTATACTAACACTAATTAATCCCACTGTTGTGGTCAAGCCATCTGCTTACTGATCATTTTGAGTCTTACATGGGAAATGCAAAAAAAAAAAAAATTTTTTAAACCAAGGTAATTAAGGAAATCTAGTTTTAATTATTTTTGTCTTACTCTCATGATACTGAATGGTGGCATTTTTAGTCTTTGAAAATCTGAAAATCCACCTCTAAAAATCGCCAGATAGTCTAAAGTGTCATAGACTTTCATTTTACATTTTCTTTTTAAAATTTCATTTCACCAATTTATCGAACAACAAAACTACATTACTGGTGGTTTAGAGCTGATAACACTCAGTCAGACCAAAATCAGAAAAAAGATTTAACTTTTAATGTCTACAAACCTTCAACATGCCATCATAAAACATGCAGCAACATTTTATGTTTTGTAAATGATATTTTTTTATACCTTTTATCCACAACTGTTCTTCAGTTATATGAAGAACTGTGAAGAACAAGAAGGTTGGCAGGGTTTCATAATCTGATGGTTTTTTTCCTGATGAGTGTCTTATTTTTTCTTCTGAGAAAGAGTACAAAATACATGATCAAAGTAAATGATGTTAGAAAATATTTGTGTTTCAATTTCAGTCCGACTTTAATTTAAACTCTCGCTATTTACCATTGTGGAAAGCATCTACTGTGACAATCCTTGTGCTCACATAACGGTCTTCCCTCCAGCTCTTCATTTTCTCCCTCCTCTTCTTCACCCTCCCAGACTTTGACTTCAGTGTGCCGGGGTCCATGAAGCTGCATAACCTGATCTCAAAGTTGAAGAAGTGGATCAAGATCCTTGAGGCCAAGACCAAACAGCTCCCCAAGCGCTTCCTCATCGAGGAAAAGTGCCGCTTCCTCAGCAACTTCTCAGCACAGACGGCTGAGGTGGAGATCCCCGGCGAGTTCCTTATGCCCAAGCCCACACACTACTACATCACGACCGCCAGGTAGAGGACTCACACCATGCACTCTAAAGCCTGGTGGGTGAGGTGGGAACACCTCAACATCCAGAGAACTACTACTACTACTTTGTCGCTTCTCTCTCTCTGTCTCTCTCACTCTCTCTGAGCTCTCTCTCTCCCTCTGTTGTGTTTGATGTGGGGCTCCATGACCATGAAGACCAGAAGGTGGTTCACGTGACCTCCTCTGCTACTACATGCCCAAAATGATTGGCACTGACCTCTTCTTTCATTTTCATCAAACCTCACTGTCTTACCACACTTTTTTCTGTTCTTTCCTGTCTGTCTCTCTCACACATGTACAGTTTCAAGCCAACTTCCTGTCCTGTCTTCCCCGGGGGATTGCCTCCACACAGATGTTTTGACCCCCTCTCTCTCCCATTTTGCCCTTGATGGATTTGTGTAAAGAGTAATATGGGCAGGGAATTCATCGCTCCCATCTAACCCATTTCCTCCCGACTGGAATGACTGGTTTTGATTGGCTGAGTGCCCGCTGTATGTAAATGTTTAGACTGCTCTCATTGTGCCTCTCTTGCATGGCACAGTTTGCCCCCTTTGACCCAGCGTAGTGTCAGAAGACACCACCTCACCATGCAGCTGTTTCACAAGCCCCGAGTATTCTGGACCTGTGGTGGTCACGCCAGCAAGATGTTTGTTTATCGTAACGTGGCTGACTTAAGTTCTCTCGCTCCCTCATCTGTCTGTACAGTTCCGCGGGTTGTGGCGGTGTCTCCTCAGATGAGGCTGGTGGAGGACAACCCGTCCTCTCTGTCCCTAGTGGAGATCTACAAGCAACGCTGCGCCAAGAAGGGTATCGAACACGACAACCCCATCTCCCGTTATTATGACCGCCTGGCCACCGTGCAGGCCCGGGGCACGCAAGCCAGCCACCAGGTGCACACACACTTCACTTATATAGCAAACTCTTGCAATTACATTTTCAAGATTCTTTTCCCCGATTCCAGTCTAATCCAGATTGTCAACAGTTAGGTTTATAATGAGAAGCAGTACAATAATGTGAAATCACAAGCTACCAATAGTACTGAGGTCAAGGGTCAGAGCCATGGTGCAATAATAATGCAACTTCAATGCTAGAATGAGACAGACCAACAGAGGAAACTGTTCCTTACAGTCGGTGTGTGTTGTACCGCAGCTTAAGCACCAGTTTTCCAGATACTGAATAGGGACACATGGCTCCATCCACCAAATAGTCTTCACAACATTCCCATAAAGAGCAACACAGATTTTAATAAGCCATCCACAGAGGGAGAGAGCTGGGTTTTACTTTGATTAGAGGCAGTAAAGAGAAGGAGACATGACTCGGCACGTACACTCCCACACTCATAAAATGTCCCCCCAGTGTACAATACAAGTTAGGGGATGGAGGTCTAAGCATGACCTTAATTTGGACAGTAGCCATCTCTCCTAAACCGCCACACGCTCCTCTTCTCCCTCCAGGTGTTGCGAGATATTCTGAAGGAGGTGCAGGGCAACATGGTCCCCCGCAGCATGCTGAAGGAGTGGGCCCTCCACACCTTCCCCAATGCAACCGACTACTGGACCTTCCGCAAGATGTTCACCATCCAGCTGGCCCTCATCGGCCTGGCTGAGTTCATGCTCCACCTCAACCGCCTCAACCCCGAGATGCTGCAGATCGCACAGGTAGGACACACACACACACGCACACACACACACCTCTTTTCTGACTGTTGGTCAAGGGCAAGTGGGATCTGCAGAACAGCAGCTAATTCAATCTGTGTGCACTCTGATAGATGCATTAAGAGATCAGCGTTACCCTCTCGGTCTCTAGCTCGTATGAATTACCACTCTCCCCGTGACATTCACGCTCGCCCCTATCTGTCAGACAGCCGCTGTCAACGCAGAAGACGTTCTGACAGCCTGTTATATTCAGTCCCACTGCTGTACAGCTATCAAAGACGTTTCAATTTGAAGAGTCTGTCTGTGTGTGTGTGTGTAGCTGTGTCCGTCTGGAGCTCGGGGTCCACAGACAGCTTTCTCAAAGTCATTATTAAAGATGATTGTGTCAGTTAGCCACCCCTCCCCTCTGGTCCTAATCGGCCCTTGCTGCCAGGCATTTCTCTGGGCAGCTAAGCACCAGTATTAAGCCCCCTCTCTGCCTGTTCCACGCCACAGATCCCATTAGACACAAGAGGATAACGGGCACACAAAACTTGTGCGGGTGCACGCACACACAAAAGCAACCACAAGGACAGAACATCAGTCATACCAAATACCCCGCTCTGCCCCAACACACGCGTTTCCTCTTTTTTACATTTCGCCATATAAACCCCAATGATGTCGACATCCTTTATAGTCACTTTTTAACATTTCCTTTTTGGAAAGAAGTGTTGGGAACACCAAATTGTCTCTCCATAACTTGTTGAAATGCCCCACATCATTTCTAGCCAACGTTTGTTCTGAAGGTTATGAAGCATCCGTCATTGCTCATCGAGTCAGCAGAGACAACCCACACCTAAGTTGGCGTGACACCGTCGTTGCACTCAGTGTTTACATCAACACAAGCCCAGAAATGAAGCAGCAGCGGCCGCTGCCGCCTGTCTACTAATTAACATGCGAGGATGGGAGGCAGAGTAGAGTGGAGGAACACAGGAATGAAACGCAGCTGCTATAAAGACGTCAGAGCCACTTGCCCTTCCCTACAAGGGGGCTTATCTTCTGGAATGACCACAGCCCTCTCCCATAAACGCCGACTTAAAGATGAAATCCAGCCACATATGTTTAACTCACCAGGGGCCAGAGCGTGGGAGTGAACCGCAGATTATAGATGTCCTACTGCTGATGGTTTGACGTTTTACTGCGTCTCGGAGGCCCCTGGATCAATAAAAGCGGCCATTTTGTTGTTATGTGCTTGTTCTTTTGTTCCTCGCTGAGCATGAGTCATTTTCTTGCATGGTGAGAGAACAACTGAGAGAAGTGCAAAGGGGGATTTCTATTCAGCACACTTTCTTTATTGTCCTTATTGTCTTTAGTTGTAAACAATTAATATTGTTGCTCCGTTCTCAAGTCATCCAAAGCATTAGAAATACTACGTTGCTGTCTCCTCTTTAGTGTTTGTGGTTGTTAACCGTTACTACTGCTGAACAGTGGTGCCACTCTGTTGCAGATTTACCAAAAGACTTATTGAAAAAGCCAGAAAAATGTAGGGGAAATAAAGTAAAGGAGTGTGTAGTCACATCTTCTTTGGTATGTTTTCTGTTGGTTCTTCAGATGATCAGTGGAACAGAGAAACGTAGCAAATAATGGAGGGGGGGTAGTTAGATAATTAAATGTGATGAATGGTGACGAACTTGTTTTTATCTGTGAAACGCACAATCACAAGCTACCTTACATTTATGAGTCATACCCTAACCTTTGACCTTCATCTTGACTCCACCCACCACCCTCCCCACCTCCAGGACACTGGGAAGCTCAACGTGTCCTACTTCCGCTTCGATATTAACGATGCAACAGGTGACCTGGACGCCAACCGCCTCGTCCCGTTCCGCCTGACGCCCAACATCTCTGAGTTCCTCACAACCATCGGTGTATCCGGTCCGCTCACTGCCTCCATGATCGCCGTTGCCCGCTGCTTCGCACAGCCCAACTTCAAGGTAAACCCTCTGGAAAGACTGATGTGTAGATCTGTGTACGTTTACAGTCCCTCCATCCATAAAGTCCTGTAAGGACAGTTAGCACATACAGTGACCCCTCCTAGCTACTCCCAATGTCTTTCTTTTTATGGATGTCTGTACATATATTTTATACTTTCATTCTTATATATCTTTTTTTTTTCTTGGATCCCCCCCCCCCTTTTTTTTTTCTCCCCAATTGCACTTGGCCAATTACCCCCAAGCCATCCCGGTCTCTGCTCCACCCCCTCTGCCGAGCCAGGGAGGGCTGCAGACTACCACATGCCTCCTCCGATACATGTGGAGTCACCAGCCACTTCTTTTCACCTGACGGTGAGGAGTTTCACCTGGGGGGATGTAGTGCATGGGAGGATCACGCTATTCTCCCCGTCCCCGCCAAACAGGTGCCCCGACTGACCTGAGGAGGTGCTAGTTCAGCAACCAGGGCACATCCCACCCGCAGACACGGCCAATTGTATCTGTAGGGATGCCCAACCAAGCCGGAGGGAACATGGGGATTTGAACCGGCAAGACCTGTGTTGGTAGGCAATGGAATAGACCGCTATGCTACCCGGACGCCCCCTTCTGTCTTATATTTATTATTCCTTTTTATACAATACTCATAATTGTGTTACATTTCATTCATTTGGCGAGTAAACTACCAAATCAAATTCCATCTTCGCCCGAACTTACTTGCCTATTAAGTTTATTCATTGTGAATGCCTGAATAGGTTGACATATTAGACATACTGCCAGAAGATTAATACCGCGACTGCCTTTTGACACAAACGGCTCATCAGTTTTTGTGTTTGGAGGTTCGGCTATAGCAGATGTGAGCTACGGATGTGAGGCTGCCACTCCCATCAATCCACAACACGAGGAATTTAGTCAGTTGGAAGACTGTTCCATTACAAAAGCCTCCATTTACAGAATAACAGTCACAACTTTGCTTTTCTAAACACTTCCTGGTACTCGTTTGTCACTCAGGCGCTTAAAAAATGTCCACATGCAGAGGAAGTGAGACAGACAGATGAACCATGTGACTAGTTTTATCTGTGGTGGGACTACATGAAGATCTCGATATACCGAGAGCCAATGAGGAGTCGTCATCGAGATGTTTGAAGAAACAAACAGCAAGTGTCGTTCATCCACATGCAGACTGAATCCCAGAGGTCTCAGTGGTTGTGGAGAAATGAACTCACATTTCCAGGGAACAGCGACACACTAACTTCACAAACAACACTACACCCACTCCAACATGGCAGAACACCAAATATTGTAAACAGCAGAGGTAAAAGAGAACTGTACTCAGCAAGGTGCTGAGGGAGGTTTTAGAAGGTTTTTAAAAAGTTACACACTTCAGCTCCTAACAGCATAATGAGGTGCTAACAGTGAAGAACACTGACTGACAGCTAACAGCCTTGTTGCATGTTCCATGTGGCCCTTTTCTCATATGAACTTCGGACAGTGTTTGGAGAATCAGGTCAGGGCGTTGTCCGGAGGTGCTCTTTCACACGTCTAACCCAACAGATGGACGCGTTCTCACCTACTGGAAATACCCTGTTTGGTTTCAGTGAGGGATGGCGCCTGTGAAGAGCGTGCAGGAGGCAGGACATGATGCAAAAAGTACGCCGCAGAAGTCACAGAGTTTTGTTTACAGCACATCGAATATGGCGGACAAGGCCACTGACTCGTTCATAATGATGACTGTTATTGTGTTTATCAGTGTTACATGTATTTGTATCCACAATGTCAACGAAAGAGTGGAAAGCAAAAAAACGACAACAATGAAACGTCATCAACATGGCCACTCACTTGCCATGAATATTCCAGACAACGACCCCTGCTCTATTCTCACATGGGCTCAATCACACTCTACATGGACTTTGTACTAGGAAGTTGGCAGGGTAAAGTCCCGTCCAACTGATTCAGACATTTGTGTTCTCACATACAGCTCCTCCGGGTAATGTCTAGACGAGCTCCTCCGGGTAATGTCTAGACGAGCTCCTCCGGGTAATGTCTGGACGAGCTCCTCCGGGTAATGTCTGGAAGAGCTCCTCCGGGTAATGTCTGGAGGAGCTCCTCCGGGTAATGTCTAGAGGAGCTCCTCCAGGTAATGTCTAGACGAGCTCCTCCGGGTAATGTCTACATGAGCTCCTCCGGGTAATGTCTACATGAGCTCCTCCGGGTAATGTCTGGAAGAGCTCCTCCGGGTAATGTCTGGAAGAGCTCCTCCGGGTAATGTCTAGAGGAGCTCCTCCGGGTAATGTCTGGAAGAGCTCCTCCGGGTAATGTCTACATGAGCTCCTCCGGGTAATGTCTGGAAGAGCTCCTCCGGGTAATGTCTAGACGAGCTCCTCTGGGTAATGTCTGGACGAGCTCCTCCGGGTAATGTCTACATGAGCTCCTCCGGGTAATGTCTGGAAGAGCTCCTCCGGGTAATGTCTGGACGAGCTCCTCCGGGTAATGTCTACATGAGCTCCTCCGGGTAATGTCTGGACGAGCTCCCCCCGGTAATGTCTGGACGAGCTCCTCCGGGTAATGTCTGGACGAGCTCCTCCGGGTAATGTCTAGACGAGCTCCTCCCGGTAATGTCTGGACGAGCTCCACCAGGTAATGTCTACATGAGCTCCTCCGGGTAATGTCTGGACGAGCTCCTCCGGGTAATGTCTAGACGAGCTCCTCCGGGTAATGTCTGGACGAGCTCCTCCGGGTAATGTCTGGACGAGCTCCTCCGGGTAATGTCTGGACGAGCTCCTCCCGGTAATGTCTGGACGAGCTCCTCCGGGTAATGTCTGGACGAGCTCCTCCGGGTAATGTCTGGACGAGCTCCTCCGGGTAATGTCTAGAGGAGCTCCTCCGGGTAATGTCTACATGAGCTCCTCCGGGTAATGTCTAGACGAGCTCCTCCGGGTAATGTCTAGAGGAGCTCCTCCAGGTAATGTCTGGATGAGTTCAGGGTTGCAGTGTGTGTGTGTGTGGAAGCAGGAAGCAGGACATGATTGTTTTATGGGATGGAAAAGGCCCTCGGTGCCTGGTGTCATATTTCCATCTGTACAGAACAGGGCAGCTCAGTGCCTGTTAGTAACCTTCAGTTCAGTCAGGGGTGCTGGACAGTTGGGCTGAACAATTAATCGAATTCTAATCAAAATCGCGATTTGAACTAACATGATTAGCTAACCGCAAAGACTGTGATTAAGTAAACAACATAGAGAAAATAGATTAGAAATGGCATGTATTCTGACCTGCTTTGTAAACACCTGTCTGCGTTGTGCGACTGTTGTATATCATGTTTCGACATGTCATCCACTCTATAAATATTCTACATAGTATATTATCCATATATATATACACTACCGTTCAAAAGTTTGGGATCACCCAAACAATTTTGTGTTTTCCATGAAAAGTCACACTTATTCACCACCATATGTTGTGAAATGAATAGAAAATAGAGTCAAGACATTGACAAGGTTAGAAATAATGATTTGTATTTGAAATAAGATTTTTTTTACATCAAACTTTGCTTTCGTCAAAGAATCCTCCATTTGCAGCAATTACAGCATTGCAGACCTTTGGCATTCTAGCTGTTAATTTGTTGAGGTAATCTGGAGAAATTGCACCCCACGCTTCCAGAAGCAGCTCCCACAAGTTGGATTGGTTGGATGGGCACTTCTTTGAGCAGATTGAGTTTCTGGAGCATCACATTTGTGGGGTCAATTAAACGCTCAAAATGGCCAGAAAAAGAGAACTTTCATCTGAAACTCGACAGTCTATTCTTGTTCTTAGAAATGAAGGCTATTCCATGCGAGAAATTGCTAAGAAATTGAAGATTTCCTACACCGGTGTGTACTACTCCCCTCAGAGGACAGCACAAACAGGCTCTAACCAGAGTAGAAAAAGAAGTGGGAGGCCGCGTTGCACAACTGAGCAAGAAGATAAGTACATTAGAGTCTCTAGTTTGAGAAACAGACGCCTCACAGGTCCCCAACTGGCATCTTCATTAAATAGTACCTGTTAGAGCCTGTTTGTGCTTTCCTCTGAAGGGAGTAGTACACACCGGTGTAGGAAATCTTCAATTTCTTAGCAATTTCTCGCATGGAATAGCCTTCATTTCTAAGAACAAGAATAGACTGTCGAGTTTCAGATGAAAGTTCTCTTTTTCTGGCCATTTTGAGCGTTTAATTGACCCCACAAATGTGATGCTCCAGAAACTCAATCTGCTCAAAGAAGTGCCCATCCAACCAATCCAACTTGTGGGAGCTGCTTCTGGACGCGTGGGGTGCAATTTCTCCAGATTACCTCAACAAATTAACAGCTAGAATGCCAAAGGTCTGCAATGCTGTAATTGCTGCAAATGGAGGATTCTTTAACGAAAGCAAAGTTTGATGTAAAAAAAATCTTATTTCAAATAAAAATCATTATTTCTAACCTTGTCAATGTCTTGACTCTATTTTCTATTCATTTCACAACATATGGTGGTGAATAAGTGTGACATTTCATGGAAAACACGAAATTGTTTGGGTGATCCCAAACTTTTGAACGGTAGTGTATATATATATATATATATATAATATTATACACACACACACTGCTCACCTTGGGAACCTCAGAATTGCACCCTTCTCTTCGCAGATGATTTGGGTCTGCAGCTGAGTGTGAAATGGCCAGGATGAGAGTCAGCACCTCCAAGTCTGAGGCCATGGTTCTCTACCGGAAAACAGTGGACTGCTCCCTCCGGGTTGGGGATGATGTTACCTTAAGTGAAGGAGTGAGGGTAGGGTGGAGCGGGAGATTGACAGGCGGATTGGTGCAGCATCAGCAGTCATGTGGACGTTGTACCGGACCATTGTGGTGAAGAGGGAGCTGAGCCAGAAGACAAAGCTCTCAATGTACCAGTCAGTCTTGGTTCCAACCCTCACCTATGGTCATGAGCTTTGGGTAGTGACCGAAAGGGTGAGCTCGTGGATACAAGCGGCTGAAGTGAGTTTCCTCCGTAGGGTGTCTGGGCTCAGCCTTAGAGATAGGGTGAGGAGCTCGGACATCCGGAGGGAGCTCGGAGTAGAGCAGCTGCTCCCTCACATCGAAAGGAGCCAGTTGAGGTGGTTCGGGCATCTGATCAGGATGCCTCCTGGGCGCCTTCCTTTGGAGGTTTACTGGGCACTTCCAACTGGGAGGAGACCCCGGGGTAGACCCAGAACTCACTGGAGGGACGGACTACATGTCCAGTCTGGCCTGGGAACGCCTCGGGATCCCTCAGGAGGAGCTGGAGCGCGTTGCTGGGGAGAGGGACGTCTGGAGTCCCTACTTAGCTTGCTGCCACCACAACCCGACCCCAGAGAAGCAGCTGAAGATGAATGAATGAATATTATATAATATAATATAGATATATAGATATCTATATATATATGGCGTTTTCTTTCCCGAAACCGTCACTGATGTTATAAGTGCTCAACTAATGAGGAGCAGAATATCAACACGGATACAGGAAGAAAAGTTTTCATGCTTTGCAGCATCCCTGCGATCGCAACATCAACATCCATCCACGACTCTCAGTCGTGGGGGTGCTGGAGCCTATCCCAGCAGTCATTGGGCGGCAGGTGGGGAGACACCCTGGATAGGCCGCCAGACCATCACAGGGCCCCCCCCCACACACACACACACCTAGGGACAATTTAGTAAGGCAGAGTCACCTGACCTACATGTGTTTTGGACTGTGGGGGGAAACCGGAGCCCCCGGAGGAAACCCACGCATGCACGGGGAGAACATGCAAACTCCACACAGAGGACGACCCTCAAGGTTGGGCTACCCCGGGGCTCGAACCCAGGACCTTCCTGCTGTGAGGCGACGGCGCTGACCACTGCACCACCGTGCTGCTCATAAACAGTTTTCAGTGAATGAAAAACAATAAAAAAAAAAACAAGTCTTGTCAGCAAAACTGAGCGGACTTCCACCAGCTCTCTTTCGGTCTGTCTCTCTCTCTCTCTGTCTGTCTGTCTCTCTCTGTGTCTCGCTCTCTCTGTCTGTCTCTCTCTCTCTCTCAACCTGAACCAATTAAGGATTCTCCTCCAGGGTTTTTCTGGATGGGCAGAGAGCTGCTCAGTCTGTTTGACAGCCATCTCCCTCTTCTTTTTGTCGTTCTTTTTCTCCTCCAGCTCTCCGTCTCTCCTCCTCCGACGCTCAGCCTCCTGATTTAATTTGTTTGGTAATATCAGGATTGGCATGTTCGGCCCAGCTTCATTCCAAAGTGAAATTGAACGAGGGCATTGGAGCCTTGCCGTGTAAAACTGCCTCACCTTGACAGCTGCTCGTCCGGGCGGAGGGAGGGAGGGAGGGAGGCGTCTGAGACGAGCAGAAAATAGGAGGAATGAGTGATGTACCTGAGAGAGGATAGACAGATGACAAATTCACTTTTCTTTTTTGGAGGGAAGCATTCTGTCAGGGCCAATGGCTGCAATGAAGACGCATCATTTAAAACGTACAGGAAGTGCTGGTTTCTACGACAGGATGCTGGATCCCGTCCCAGTCGTCCCACTCACACAGATCACACACCTCCTGCTGAAATATGAGGCTATTGTTTTTGGCATTTCTGCCTAGTTGGAATCACAATCAAAATCTTACATCTTTCCAAAAATGAACAAGTCCAAATGAGACAGGACTGTCATCGCCGTATCGAGATCTTTTTCCCCTTAGTCTCCCAGTTTGGCATATCCGATTCCCAGTACACCTGCCCGGCCACCAGGGAGCGTGGAACTGGCAACTTCCTCTTCTCATGTGGAAGCAGTGGGTTTCTCTGGGGGAACAAGGCGTCTCTAGGTTCACACGATCTGCTCCTGATCCACCCACAGCTGTACAGATACACCAGCACCTGTATGAGGGGCTATTAACAATGGGGAAACCATAGACATGGAATGGGAGTAGACTAGACACCGAACAGTGTGCCGTGGTCACTTGAGTAGTTCAAAAGAAAATGGTGATTGTTGTGAATTCGGTGAGTCCGCCACTCACAGAAGTTAGCGGCACTACAACGGCCGCTGCTCTCCCCCTCCTCCCACTTGTAACCGCCCGATCCGTACCGGAAACCCCCCGGTCCGTTCTACGCACGTGCCGTGTTGTCGGCTCACACAGGCCCATGGTAAGCACGGTTACTGTTAGATGGAGGTTGAGGTTCAAACAAATCGGGTTTCCGGTACGGATCGGGTAGTGACACCCTTATGTTGATTTGAGTGAGAATGTCCACTCCACTTCAGTTTCTATGGGAGAAACACATTACCCCTACTACCCGGATGAGTGGGGTAATTGGCCAGGTACAATTGGGGAGAAAAAGGGGGGGGGGAATTCCAAGAAAAAAAAGGCATGGATGAGGAAGAGAAGAAAAGAGAGAAGGTGGAACAGGAAAGAAGTAGGAAGACATCCATTTTGACAGCGCGAGAGAGGGAGAGAGAGAACTGTTATGTGGGGGCTGCGTTTAATTCCTGGTTTGATGTCCATATAAGGAGCATCATCCTACGTCACGGCAGTCAGGGCCCAGACACACCAAACTGACATCACAGAACCCCCCTCCCCCTTTTCTCCCAATTGTACTTGGCCAATTACCCCACTCTCCCGAGCCGTCCCGGTCTCTGCTGCCCCCCTCTGCTGATCCGGGGAGGGCTGCAGACTACCACATGCCTCCTCCCATACATGTGGAGTCACCAGCCGCTTCTTTTCACCTGACAGTGAGGAGTTTCACCAGGGGGACGTAGTGCGTGGGAGGATCACGCTATTCTCCCCAGTTCCCCCTCCTCCCCCCCCCGAACAGGCCCCGACCGACCAGAGGAGGCGCTAGTGCAGCGGCCAGGACACATCCCCACATCCGGATTCCCACCCGCAGACACGGCCAATTGTGTCTGTAGGGACGCCCGACCAAGCCGGAGGTAACACAGGATTCGAACCGGTGATCCCCGTGTTGCTAGGCAACGGAATAGACCGCTACGCCACCCGGACACCCCCGACATCAGAGAACCCAGACACACCAAACCGACAACAGAGAACTTGCGGCGAGGAAGGCCGACTGTTGCGTCTGGGCCAAAAAGCTGCGCTTGAACACACCGCAAAGACTACAGCCGACGGCCAACTAGCATGTATGTCCTGCGCCTGCGTGAGGAAATAACTCCGCACCAGCAGGTGGCAGTAGTCTGTATTCGTCATTCAAAATGTGAAACCGGAAGACCCGGGACTGCGGAACCGTAAAGGCAGAGGCAGCGTTCAACTTTCGCGCACTACAGACGGAGTCGTAACACCGCTGCTTTAACGGCCAGCGAACAACAACACAAACTATTTCTACAGCTGGTCAAGAGCCCGACGGCCAGACAGGAAGTCGCACCTGACGCAACAAGTTGTGTGGCATGACGTGTCTCTGTAAGGCCGTGCTGAGCCGGCCTCCCCTCAATCTCGTGTCGTCATCCCAGACTGCTGCCACGTCGTTGTGGAAAGATGTCCTCCCGGAAACGTTCAGGCGAGATGACGAGAAACGAGGAGGGCCTCCTGCGAGCGGCCTCTCCACTTCGCCGTTAGCTTGCTTCATGACTTCCGTTTCTCTTCTCGTGCACTGATTCGCTAAGGCGAACAGCCAATCAGCGAGATCTCTCTCACCGACGGGCTCCGCCCATGGATGATGACTGGAACTAGAACACGTCCATGGCTCCGCCCCCGATTCAACATGCTGAACGATGCGGCGCTGACGGTCTTCTTCTGGCCCTGACAAAATGGATGAGAGCCTGCAGTGGCCCCGTGTGGTAAATGGTGAATATGGCCCAAATATCACAACACAAATATGGCCACCTTTGGCAAATATGCGGCATTGCTATGGCTTGGTTCTGGCCAAGATCTGGCAAACAGGAGCGGCCCACCCAAGTGCCATCATTCCACACGGTATGTGGGTCGGATGAAGTGTCGGGTGTGGGACGGGTCTGGGCCACAGCAGTTTTACTATCTGTCTGGTGACTCCACATGTATGGGAGGAGGCATGTGGTAGCCCGCAGCCCTCCCCGGGTCAGCAGAGGGGTGGAGCAGAGACCGGGACGGCTCGGAAGAGGGGGATGATTGGCCGGATACAATTCGGAGAAAGGGGGGGGGAAAGTCTGCAAGAAGAACTTTGGCAAGTTCACCTTGATGCTTGGAACAAGTTCTTATAAAACTTATAAACAGCCAACAAAAGAAGCAAAGGTGGTCTCACCAAATATTGACGTAGTTTTTTTTAAACTCTGTAGTAGATTTTCTGAAATGTACAAACTTTGAAAGCATCTTGGCTTTACAGAATTTTTTTTTTACATGTGTCACTGTGTTTTGGCACAGTGACTTTATCAGAATACTTTACTCATATGTATGTATATATACCCAGTGTGTACATTCACATGTATGTATATATAGTGTGTACATTCACATGTACTGTATGCATATATACAGTGTACATTCACGTGTACTGTGTATGTGCTGACAGACATGTCTGAATACGTCTTGCGTGAGGTGAACAGGAAGGAGGTGTGCTGGCAGGTTAACTGATTTACATGCTCATCATAAACCATACGTTTTATCCGCACTCGTTTTATTTTATGGCACTTTCTAATTGGTGTCAGGCTAATTAACATGTCATCAGACTGGAGGCCTGCAGACTGTCTCCACCCTGATGAGGAAAGACCTGCAGACCGTCTCCACCCTGATGAGGAAACATCTTACATGTCTCACCCTACATGCCAACAGAAAGGAAGAGGAAGAAAACAGGAAGTAAACCATGTACACCAGACTGTATCGTTACCAGGTGTGAACTGAGATGGAAGCAGTGCTGGTCCACCTGGTCCACCAGTACTGAGGTTACAAACAAGATGATGCAGATTTGGATGGCACCAAAACCACAGACAGGTACCCTTCATCTTCCTGTTATCCTTATCCTGTACACACACACTTGTTAAGAAGCATCCATAGAGGTTAGAGGTCATCGTACATTTTATTGACTTTTCTCTGGTCTGAATGTTTGCAGAGCAAAAGTAAAAATCCTTGTTTGTCTTCCAACAAATACACTGACAGCGTGGCGGTCTTCCCCACATCCACTGTGACAGCGTGACGGTGGTCTTCCTCACATCCACTGTGACAGCGTGGCGGTCTTCCTCACATCCACTGTGACAGTGTGGCGGTCTTCCCCACATCCACTGTGACAGCGTGACGGTGGTCTTCCTCACATCCACTGTGACAGCGTGGCGGTCTTCCTCACATCCACTGTGACAGTGTGGCGGTCTTCCCCACATCCACTGTGACAGCGCGGTGGTCTTCACCACATCCACTGTGACAGTGTGGCGGTCTTCACCACATCCACTGTGACAGCGTGGCGGTCTTCACCACACGCACTGTGAATAAAACACAAACATGCATAAATTACTAAGTGATTAACATTTCATCGGTCCTGACTGAATCCCACCATGGCTGCAATGCTGCACACTCGTCGTCTGCAGATGGAGCACATCACCATCTTCACACGGCGCGGCGCGCTCAATAATAATCGTTATAATAATTATAATTCATCCGCTGATTGGAAAAATAACTGTGGGCAAGCTGGAGCTGGAAGATATGGGTTAATTTGATTTGCTGATGCATTCTGGGGGATGAACAAACGGATACGGCATGACAGTGAAACCAGCTGGGATGGAAACCCTCGCCTACTGTCTGGCTGTCAAGGCAGTCTGGCGGTACAGACGGGTGAAGGAAATGGTCGTTCTATTTATTTGTTTGTTTGTTTGTCTGTTTGCTTGTTTGTTACGGTGCCGTCGGCAGGCTTGGCGTACCACACAGGGGATTTGCATGCCAGTGTGCCCTCGACAGAGGTACTCTGCAAGTGAAGTTCAGGTTCTCTACCTGTAAAGGAAATCTTTACTAATGATCAAGACATGACTAAGAAGGAGGACGTATCCTGAGAGTGTTCCAGGAGTGTGGGAGGCAGATGCCAGAGGTGTGTATGTGCAGGTGAAGTGCATGGGATTAATCCCAATAAATTCTGGTGTCTGATTTCCGTGACTTATTGTAGTGCCTCTGAGCAGCAGACAGGCTCTGCAGCCACCCACTGGCCCAGTAGTCACACTGACACCCCACGACCAAGAGAACAGTTGGAGCCCAAAGCACCGTAACCCCGGGGGAACACCGAGCCCACATTCAGGCCAGGAGCCCGCAGAGCAACAGTGCTGCATGCCCTCGAGTAGCACAGATCAGTCCTCACACGGCACAAGCTGGGCCCGCACCCTGCCACCAGCCCGCAGGCGCAGGACCCAAGCTACAGGCGGCATGACTGCTGGCTCAAAGCCATGCCCTGCGACCAACAGACCGCCTCATCAGCGGGACCGCTCACCCAGCAGGCAGGCAGAGAGGGCCCCATGCCCATCCACGCCTGACATAGGGGTGAGGCCTGCCACACCTCCGCCAGGTAGATGCCCCATCCAGCTGCATGCACCAAGCATACATCCACATAGCCACCCGACGGCAAGCCCCTCCACTGCAGACAGGGCCACAGGGGTTTTGGTAGGTATCTGTTTCTAGTTCTTTTATTTTCTCATCTAATGTCTTCATTTCAAGTTGGGCACTCTTTTTGTTTTTGTCTTTTTGAGCTGGTAAAACAAGTTATCTGACCTCTAATAAAAGCCTTGAATGCCTCCCATCTTGTGGCAGCAGATGTTTGGGAAGTGTTGCATTCAAAATACAACTCCGTTTGTTTATCTAAAAAATCTGAATGTGGGGTCCACAAGCCACCCTGGTTGAAAGCGCCATATCGGGGATGACTCACAAGTTTAGTACCTGTAGAACTAGAAGATATAGCTGCATGGCTGGACAGACCCATACTGCTATAATGATGTTCATCCATTTTGGAAAGAAGTAGTGCGGAGACCAAAAAGTGGTCTATGGACTGGTGGGGAGCCGGCAGGGCAGCAGTCCGGCGTCCAGGTCTGTGTCTGGGATAATCAGTTGGAGGAATGAAAAGACGTGGTCGACCAGGTCCAAGATCATCGAGCTGAAAAAGGTGGGTTGGTGCCGAGCAAGAGCGGGCAAAATTCCGAGCAAGTCCAGGTTTTTCTTGATGGAAGCGAGGACACTTGCTCTGCCTCGGTGGTCAGCAGGTCATCTGTGTTGGGGGATGAGTCTGCCTTCTTCCTCTTAGTCGAATTTTCACGGTCGTCCTCAAACACGTACCGGTTGTAGCAGCGATTGATAAATTCTTCATGGTCCTACATCCTGGCGTATATGGTGTCCAGTCTCGGGGGATGGCCAATGTCATTTGGATAAGATGATTTTTATCTTGTTTTCAAACGCAGATCTGGCTCAACGGTTGTGTTGTGCATGGCGCTTGTTAAACCAGTAGTTTGTTATTTTCATCTGAGACGGAGCAGGTTGTCAGCGTTTCGATCACTGCGGCACGGTGGCGCAGCGGTTAGCGCTGTCGCCTCACAGCCAGAAGGTCCTAGGTTCGAGCCCCGGGGTAGTCCAACCTTGGGGGTCGTCCCAGGTCGTCCTCTGTGTGGCGTTTGCATGTTCTCCCCGTGTCTGCGTGGGTTTCCTCCCATAGTCCAAAGACCTGTAGGTCAGGTGACTCGGCCGTACTGAATTGTCCCTAGGTGTGAATGTGTGTGTGTGTGTGTGATGGCCTGGCGGCCTGTTCAGGGTGTCTCCCTGCCTGCTGCCCAATGACTGCTGGGATAGGCTGCAGCATTCCTGTGACCCTGAGAGCAGGATAAGCGGTTCAGATAATGGATGGAAGGATGGATGAATGAATGTCATTATGAGAGTGTAGTGAATTCGGGGGGCAGTTAGGAACCGCCAGCCGGGACGCGAACCCGGTTCTCCCGCACCACGGGCGACTATGTTAACCAGTCGACTAAAGGGTCCGACCCGTTAGCCAAGGGCTAGCGAGTCTAGTCACCCGTGGTCGTTACAAGAGGAAGGGTTAGCATGGACTTGTGTGCTCGCCTCCACAGCAAAATGCCTGAAATGTAAAATACGTCCTACATGATGAAGCACACAATAAGACCCGAGTTTTGTTCGTCAAGAGGTCAACTTGAGAAGTGCGGAGTTTTGTTCCAGGCAGGCGTTGTGCTGTGCAGCTCAGGTCACTTCAGCCTCTTCACGTAGTTTTCAACAAATTCAACTGATTTGTGATTTAGAAGCACCCTCCTATGACCTACATCCTCTATAACATGTTCTCTACCCTGTCCTCTACCCTGCCCTCTATAACCTGTCCTCTATAACCCTGTCTTCTATAACCTGTCCTCTATAACCCTGTCCTCTAGCCTGTCCTCTATAACCCTGTTCTCTATAACCTGCCCTGTATGTGTGCCACTTCTTCCAGAGACAGAAGACCAGGAAGGTACTAGCGCATCCTCTGGTCAGTCGGGGCGCCTGTTCGGGGGTAGCGTGATCCTCCCACGCGCTACGTCCCCCTGGTGAAACTCCTCACTGTCAGGTGAAAAGAAGCGGCTGGTGACTCCACATGTATGGGAGGAGGCATGTGGTAGTCTGCAGCCCTCCCTGGATCAGCGGAGGGGGTGGAGCAGAGACCGGGACGGCTCGGAAGAGTGGGGTAATTGGCCGCTTCTTTTCACCTGACAGTGAGGAGTTTCACCAGGGGGACGTAGCGCGTGAGAGAGTCATGCAACGACCAGGACACATACCCACATCCGGCTTCCTACCCACAGACACGGCCAATTGTGTCTGTAGGGACGCCCGACCAAGCCGGAGGTAACACGGGGATTCGAACCGGCGATCCCTGTGTTGGTAGGCAACGGAATAGACCGCCGTGCTACTCTGAGTAAGGGAGTTTGCTTCATGCGCCCCTTGAGCAGCTTTGATAGGAATAAACGGGGGCCCACCTCTTGACGCTGTATCCGGGTGGCTTTATACATCTGGAGATGCTGCACAGCTGGTGGCTGAAGGCTGCAGACAGCGGCTGGTTATTCCAACCTTCACACGCAGCAGCAGCAGGGCCACACGAATGTTGCCTAACTTCAGAAAGTGGGATTTTTGTTTACCTGCAAAATGAACGCCGATGAGATAAACAGCATATCATGTATTTATAGAAACCAATTAAACCAGCCTCACCACAAGCGATTCAGTAAATGAACGGTCATTACCGAGTGTGTGTCTGTGTGTGTGTTGAAGTGTACTTGTGTGGGCGAGCCAGTGTGCACGTGGACCAGTCTGTTATTCATGGCTGCCTGCCTGTGCGTGTCTGTTGGTGTGCGTTTGGGTGTCTGTGTGCAGTGCCTTTCCGCGGGCCCCTCCGGCCCCCGGTGATGGATTGTTGACACCTCGCAGTAATTACTGACCTGATGTGATGGCTGCTGCGCCCACGTCCGTGGAGAAGAGGTGGAACGGCAGATAGCGTTCAATCTACCGGCTCATCACGAGTCACACGGAGATTGGCCCGTTTCATCAGCTGAGTAATCTGCTCCGACGTGTTATTATGGGATGGCTCCTTTTCCTGCACAGCGTTTTGCATCTGCAAGGGAAGACATGGAATGCTCCTGACAGAGTCATCATCGCAGCAGGATGGAAGAAGAAGAAGAACATGACACATGCTCCCGGAGTCAGCATGGCGTGTCTACTGACCTCTACAGGACACTTGGGTTTCTTGCCTGGGGAACCTTCTCCAAGCGCAAAACGCTCAACCATCCGCTCTCTTGTTCTGAGAGGTTCTGAGACTACCCTGCACCGGGTCGTCTTACTTCCTGCTCCTGACTCTCACTCAGCGGCTCATCACCACCTCTTCCAGGTCACACGGCTGTTGGAAATCAGAACAATTCGGCTTTAATTGGACCAAATATCATCAGGGACTCAAATACAGGAAGAGAGAGCCTGCGTCTGATTGACCCGCCATGATCCAGAATCAAACCCCTCATCTGCCAATACCCCATCCATCCGGCCCACCCCACTGCGAGGAGTCCTCGGAGCCTGGAAATCCTCATCGTATCAGGGGTGTCGCCTTGAGGTGGGCATGCAGAGAACCGGAAATGTAGTCGTCACCTGTCAATCATACCCTGCCATGGGACCGCCCAGTAGAAGACTCATTTACGAGTTATATACTTATACAGACTATACTTAAAGATACTGTTAGAGGGGCGTCCGGGTAGTGTAGCGGTCTATTCTGTTGCCTATCAACACGGGGATCGCCGGTTCGAATCCCTGCGTTACCTCTGGCTTGGTCGGACGTCCCTACAGACACAATTGGCGGTGTCCACAGGTGGGAAGCCGGATGTGGGTATGCGTCCTGGTCGCTGCACTAGCGCCTCCTCTGGTCGGTCGGGACGCCTGTTCAGGGGGGAGGGGGAACTGGGGGGAATAGCGTGATCGTCCCACGCGCTACGTTCCCCTGGTGAAACTCCTCACTGTCAGGTGAAAAGAAGCGGCTGGTGACTCCTCATGTATGGGAGGAGGCATGTGGTAGTCTGCAGCCCTCCCCGGATCAGCAGAGACCGGGACGGCCCAGAAGAGTGGGGTGATTGGCCAAGTACTGAGGAGAAAAAGAAGATACTATTAGTAAAACTGTGACCTAATCATTACAAAACATGACTGACATGTATCGGCGGGGGGGGGGGGGGGGGGGGACAACTGCTGAGAGGACTCGCCGCCATCTCACACCTAACTATGAGTACCCACACATAAAAACTATGAGTACCCATACATGAAAACTATGAGTACTCAGACATTAAAGCGGAAGTACAATGTTACAATTTCATTTAAAAGACGTTTTTATCCAAAGCGACGGACATCTGAGAGTTAACACAACACAAGCCAGGATCTAGTCAGGAGGCGACAATGCAAGTAAGTGCCAAAAAACTAGGTCCAGGTCCGATAGGACATACGTAGGTGTCAACAGGTAGTGCATAGAAGCGATTTTTCTTTGTATTTTTATTAATACAATCAGGTATCAGGTGTGCGGCACGGTGGCGCAGTGGTCAGCACGGTCGCCTCACGGCAAGAAGTTCCTGGGTTCGAGCCCCGGGGTAGTCCTAAGTGTGGAGTTTGCATGTTCTCCCCGTGTCTGTGTGGGCTTCCTCTGGGGGCTCCGGTTTCCTCCCACAGTCCAAAGACCTGTAGGTCAGGTGAATCAAAGACCTGTAGGTCAGGTGAATCAAAGACCTGTAGGTCAGGTGACTCAAAGACGTGTAGGTCAGGTGAATCAAAGACCTGTAGGTCAGGTGAATCAAAGACCTGCAGGTCAGGTGACTCAAAGACGTGTAGGTCAGGTGAATCAAAGATGTGTAGGTCAGGTGACTCAAAGACGTGCAGGTCAGGTGACTCAAAGACGTGTAGGTCAGGTGAATCAAAGACCTGTAGGTCAGGTGAATCAAAGACCTGTAGGACAGGTGAATCAAAGACATGTAGGTCAGGTGAATCAAAGACATGCAGGTCAGGTGAATCAAAGACATGTAGGTCAGGTGACTCAAAGACCTGTAGGTCAGGTGAATCAAAGACCTGTAGGTCAGGTGAATCAAAGACCTGTAGGTCAGGTGAATCAAAGACCTGTAGGTCAGGTGACTCAAAGACGTGTAGGTCAGGTGAATCAAAGACCTGTAGGTCAGGTGACTCAAAGACGTGTAGGTCAGGTGACTCAAAGACCTGTAGGTCAGGTGAATCAAAGACCTGCAGGTCAGGTGAATCAAAGATGTGTAGGTCAGGTGACTCAAAGACGTGCAGGTCAGGTGACTCAAAGACGTGCAGGTCAGGTGAATCAAAGACGTGTAGGTCAGGTGACTCAAAGACGTGTAGGTCAGGTGAATCAAAGACATGTAGGACAGGTGAATCAAAGACATGTAGGTCAGGTGAATCAAAGACATGCAGGTCAGGTGAATCAAAGACATGCAGGTCAGGTGACTCAAAGACGTGCAGGTCAGGTGAATCAAAGACATGCAGGTCAGGTGAATCAAAGACATGTAGGTCAGGTGACTCTAAGACATGCAGGTCAGGTGAATCAAAGACCTGTAGGTCAGGTGACTCAAAGACATGTAGGTCAGGTGACTTGGCCATAATAAATTGTCCCTAGGTGTGAATGTGTGTGTGGGTCCTATGATGGTCTGGCGGCCTGTCCAGGGCGTCTCCCCGCCTGCCACCCAATGACTGCTGGGATAGGCTCCAGCATCCCCGCGACCCTGGGAGCAGGATACGCGGTTTGGATGATGGATGGATGGACCATCAGGTGTGGAGGTGTTGGAGAAAGAGTTGGGTCTTTAGCTTCTTCTTAAAAATGGCGAGGGACTCAGTGGCTCAAATGGAGTTTGGTAACTCGTTCCACCACCAGGGAACTACAGAAGAGAAGAGTCTGGCTAGTGACTCAGGGCCTCGCTGTGGCAGAAATGCCAGGTGCTTTTGTTGGCACAGTGTAGTGAGCGGGACTGAGTGTAGACCTGAATGAGGGAGTCAAGTCAAGTCAATTTTATTTGTGTAGCTCAATATCACAAATTCAAATGTGCCTCTGGGGGTTTTTAGAGCAACACAACTTCCTGTCCTTAGACCCTCACATCGGATAAGGAACAACTCCCTAAAAACCTTCAACAGGAGAAAAAACAGGAAGAACCCTCAGGGAGAGCAACAAAGGAGGATCTCTCCCAAGACGCACAACGTGCAATGATGTTGTGTTTACACAACACAACATTGAAAGAGGATAACGCAACGATAATAACGGAACTATAACATATGTGAAGAACATGATGAGGAGGATGCCAAGCAGTGTCCAGACACCATCAAAACAGCCCAGGACCTGAGCCACGCGACCACCATCACCATGTAGACGACAAAAAAATCCAAAACATTTGTCACACATCTTAGTGACAGAAGGCTATAACATTGAAAGAGGATAACAAAATTATATGGATTAATGAGATATATAAAAAGAAAATGTGATGAGGGAGATGCCAGACAGCGTCCAGGTAGTGACCACCATCACCAAGGAGACCTGGGAGGAGGACAGACTGCAGGTGCACACAAGGGAGACTCACATGACACCATTTACACACAGAAAAGAGAAAGGAGAAGACATCGTTCAGAGGGAGAGAAAAGACATGAGAGAGGAGAACAGTTGCAATAGTCGAGCTATACTCTAGTATAATCTGGTGGGCAGAACAGTGGTTGGTAAATTCATTGAGACAGAAACCGACCCGTCATGCAGTACAGGTTGTGAAGCCCTCAACTTAAAGGCAACTAATTGTAAACTAAGGCAAACAGATGAGTTTTAAGTTTGGATGTAAAGGACTCAACACACTCTGATGGTCTGACGGCAGCAGGCAGGTTATTCCACAAGAACGGGGCCCGATAGGAAAAGGCCCTGCTGCCACCAGCTGACTTCTTTATAACTTTGGGTACACACAGGAGCCCTGTATTTTGAGAACCAAGTGCTCGAGATGTCATGTAAGGTTTAAGGAGATCAGACAGGTAGGATGGGGCAAGCCCATTTAGGATTTTATAAATCAGCAGAAGCACCTTGTATTCTGATCTAACATGGATAGGAAGCCAAAGAAGGGAGGCAAAAATATGGTAAACTTTTCTAGTTTCAGTTAGGATTTTAGCTGCAGCATTTTGAACCATCTGAAGACTTTCAGTTATAGTTATAGTTTAGTTTTAGTTAATAGTTTTAATTCAGGTAGGTGGGAGCCATTTTAGTTGCTGTTTTGTAAGCGAGCATCAAGGTTTTGAATTTGATGTGGGCAGCAACTGGGAGCCAGTGGAGGGATATGAACAGCGGAGCGACATGTTGTTTTGGGTTGGTTGATGACCAGACGTACCACCGCCTTCTGGATCATTTGCAGAGGTTTTAAAGTGCATGCACGGAGACCTGCCAATAGAGAGTAGCAGTAGTCGATTCGTGATATTACAAGAGCCTGTACCAGGAGTTGTGCTGTATGCTCAGACAGGTAGGGTCTAATTTTCCTGATGTTGTACACTGCAAATCGGCATGACCGAGCAATTGAGGACATGTGAACCTTAAAGGTTAGTTGGTTATCAGTCATGACACCCAGGTTTCGGGCAGACTTTGTGGACTTGAGTTGGGTTGATCCGAGCTGGACATTGATCTGTTGTTGTATGGATGAATTGGCAGCGAAGACAAGGAGCTCAGTCTTACATAGGTTAAGCTGAAGGTGGCCTTCTTTCATCCATGCAGAGATACCAGCAACGCACAATGATATTCTTGCCAAGACTATGAGGTCATCTGGCAGGAATGATAGGAAGAGCTGGGTATCGTCAGCATAGCAGTGGTATGAGAAACCATGGGAGCGGATGATTGCAACAAGTGATGTGGTGTATATTGAGAAGAGAAGGGAACTGAGCACTGACCCTTGAGGCACCCCTGTGGATAAGCCATGCGGTTTGGACACGTCTCCCCTCCAAGATACTCTAAAAGCTCTCCATGAGAGGTAGGACATGAACCAGCGGAGGGCCGATCCTGATATACCAAGCTCAGTGAGTGTGGAGAGGAGGATTTGGTGGTTAACCGTGTCAAAGGCTGCTGACTGATCTAGCAGCAATAAAGCTGAAGACTGACCAGCAGCTCTAGTCAAACGCAGTGATTCCATTACTGACAGGAGTGCGGTAGAGTGACCCCTGCTTAAAGCCAGGCTGACTCGGATTGTACAGATTGTTCTCAGAAAGGACTTCAGTGACTAATTTTTTTGCTTTAACTTATTATGAAATAAATGTTGATTGCAGTGCAGTGGCTTATAGAGAACCAAATTCTGCTGCTAGGTATGAGGAACATTAAGGCTCAGTTTCCAGCACAAAGGAAGTGCATCAAACATTGCACAACCAAAATAGGAAGAGGATAGCGATTTTGTTTTCCCTGGTAGCTATTGGCAGCTATCCCCAGTAGTGGAAATGGCGGGCAGTGGAGCAACCAAAGTGACAGTGGAAACTACGCGGCAAGAGAAAAAGAACCCCATTGACAGAGCGGGCGAAGAAGGCAAAGAGGTAGAGTGATAGAAACGCAGATAACGGTTAGGGTTAATACTCCTGCCTGCACCACTAACCAAGACCATAGGAAAAAGAACTAGGGTTGGTCCCCGGGTGCTGCACTGCAGCTGCCCACTGCTGCTATACAATAGGATGGATTAAATGCAGAAGACAAATTTCATTGTAACCAAAAAAACTGTAAAATGACAAAAATAAAGTGGCTTTCTTTCTTTAAAAAGAGTGAACCTTGGATAGGCATTAACTCGATGGAGCGAGCTCCGGTGTTGTATCAAACCGTTTCCCTGTCGAAATCTGTTTCCTCCGAGCCAGACGAAAGCGTTTGCATGGACATAGGTTAGCTATTGGTTTGATTATATTTGATTATAAGGTTATGGTTAGGTTAGGTTATCGAGCGTCCTGGTGTTGCACTGAACGAAGGCTGGGGGGGGGGACAGATCTCGATGGGGAAACAGAGTTCAATACATCACCCGCAACTTGAGTGGGTTCCAAGCTGACATTCAGTTGTCATTCTTTCTACTGGATCGGTAAGTAACACAACCTTTCTACTTATCAATACTAGCGGATGTTTTACCCTGCCTTCATCACAGCACTGAGATCAGGGTTTCCAGTTCATATTGGGATTCGTACAGTACTAATAAATTGAAAGTGAACCACTTGTCTCAGCAACAGCAGCACAAACAATAAGAACACTTGGAGACACTGGGGGGGGGGGGGTTTGAAAAGTTGTCTACAGTGGCTTTAACTATACGCTTGTCCATAGCAGTTTTTTCCTCTTCTCTCCTCCTTTCCTCTCTCTCTTTCAGTCACCAGAGCTGTATTCCTGTGGCGAGCCAACGGGACTCAACATTTTCTGCCAGAAAAACACAAAATCTCTGAATAAACATGAGGTTCTTGAGAAGTAGCCGACTCTACCTGGCATGGATCCACCACGTGTGGTGTGTGTGTGTGTGTGTGTAGGATTGTTGGCCCGTCACAGTGACACAGTGAATGTCTTGGTTTGTTGTCTGGGTTTAGACAGATGGTGTTGAACCACAAAGCCTTCGCTGTCCTGTCACGATGAACGTTGCCCAGAGATTATTTTATTGAAGAGACTTACGGTGTTACCGCGGTATGAAACTGATTAAAATACCAACACCCGGGACTTGAGAGGGTTGCAAGCCGACATTCAGTTGGCACTTTTTCTATTTATTGGATCAGTAAGTAACACAACCTGCCCACTTACTAATACTACTGGATGTTTTACTCTACTTTTTTCTTAGCACTGATATTGGGGTTTCTACTTCATATTGGGATTCTTAAGGTTGTTCTTGCTTTGGACAGTAGCCAGGCTGCCAATAAATGGAAAGCAATTCGGTTATCTTTGCGATAGCGGCACAAACAATAAGTACACTTGGAAATCCTAGGGGGGGAAGTTGAAAAGTTGCCTACTGCCGCTTTTATCTCACTGCATGTTTCGACTTTCCAATATGGAGTACACGTTACAACACAAGAAAGAAGAAAGCCACCATATTTTGTCATTGTACAGTTACAATGGAATTTGTTTTCTGCATTTAACCCATCCTATTGTGTAGGAGCAGTGGGCAGCTGAGGTGCAGCGCCCAGGGATCAACTCCCGTTCTTCTTTCCACTGCCTTGCTCAGGGGCACAGACAGGAGTATTATTACTAACATGCATGTCTTTTTGATGGTGGGAGGAAACTGGAGCACCTGGAGGAAACCCACGCAGACATGGGGGTAACACGCAAACTCCACACAGAAAGAAACAATCTGAAAAGGTTCACTAACATGTGATCATCTCTTGACTTTACTGTTCTGCGGGATTTCTGCATTCGGTAGTTTGTTAAAATAGTGAGCTCTTATTGGCCTTCGTCTAGGGGAACGGTTGCCAACTTTATTGGAATTCTGTTGGTGGCTGGTGGTGGTCACCAGTGAAACAGAAGTACTGATTACACCTTTAAGTGTTCTAAATACTAATTTATAAATAAAGAAATGAAATAAATAAAAGTTAAAATCATAAATTAAAAAATTATTACATTTATAATTATTATTAAATCATTATTTAATTAAAATAATAATTAAAATAATATAAAATAATTTATTAACAATTGTTATTTATAATATGAAATTATATATTAAAATGTAAATTTATAAATTTATAAATAAACTAATTCGTACAACCACGTCGAGTAGCAAAGCCATTCATACCTTTTCCAAACTAGCTAAAAAAAGATGGAGCACATATGATAGAGACTTTACTCCAGCGAGGCATGATACAGTTTTTAAACTGTGGGTTAACTGGGGAATCACAGCATGGTGCACTCTAGAGGAAAAAGGGGAGATGGAGAGTTTTCAGGGTATGAAAGACAAGTTTGATTTGGAGAATCATGACTTCTTTAGATATTTACAATTAAGGGATTATTACAACAAACGTATCAGGAGAGGACCCTCCATGGAGGTGAACAGTGTGATTCAAATTATAATTAACGCATATAAAGGGAGAAAATCTAGGACTATATCTGTACTATATCAAGCTCTCACAACTAATAAACACTCAACTACATATATAAAAGAAAAATGGGAATTAGAATTTGGCACAGAAATTACAGAGGAGGACTGGCAGAATATGTGGAAAGTTCATCAATCCTCCACTAGTTCGCGGATATGGAGGGAATTCTCCTGGAAAAATCTGATACGTTTTTTTATTACACCAAAAATCCAAAATACGTAGATACTCCAGCACCAAACTGTCATGCTGGAGGAAAGGTGGAACAGAGGATGTAGACCACTCGCATATATTTTGGAAATGTAATAAGCTAGCGATGTTTTGGGAGATGGTTCATGATGTAATACAAAAGGTACTTGGATATGACTTCCCTAAGAGCTATATGACCCTCGATTTCTGTAATTTTAAAAACGACGATATAGGGCCAAGTGATAGATGTTTGGTTAAGATACTGCTGATTGCGGCTAAGAAGGCAATCACAAGAAAATGGTGCCAGGTGGACGCCCTGTAGCGCCGCATTATGTAATAACGCCGCATTGTGTAATAACGCCGCATTATGTAATAAATCTTCACATCATTATGTAATAACGCCACGTTTTTGTCAAATCAAGACATAAATGTTGGTGGTTTATTGCATAATGCACCAAATTATTGCATTTTCTTCATAAAAAAGTGTAACATCCGCATTTTGTAATAACCGGTGCAATATGTAACAACTTATTACAAAATGCGGATGTTACACTTTTGTCGTCATGTGAATCACTGTTAATGAAATGTATTGCAGCAGCAACAACAGCAAGCCCTATGTAGCGCCTCCTCATGGTGACACACGGTAACTGGGTACACTTTGGACTCTGGCTGAACTACAAGGGACTCGGAGGAGGTCTGGCCCCTAGACGTGTGGTACGCAGGCCCACTGGTGTGTGGATATTCCCTGATGCCCACAAACCACCCCCAGCTATGGGTTAAATAGTGCCAAGTCAGGTCAACCTTTGCTGCTGCCATCCTGACAGTAGATGGTACTAGCATCTGCTTCTGTTTCTACTGCCTTGTAGATTTGCCTCTTTAGGCAAGGCTAGGAGAAGGTAACTCTGCATTCAAATCCAAGAAGGCGCTGGCAGCAGGGTGCTCGATGGTGTTTGCGGCAAAAGAGCCCAATAGGATCATGAGTCCTATCGGACCTGTGGCACAAACATCAGATGGCATGCAGAGGAACCATTCTATTGGTCAATGGATAGCATCACTTGACAAGTAAGCTGTCACTGCGGGGCAACCTCTTTATCCACTGAGCCCGTTGCACTCCGGTGTACTGCTTAGGGATGGGTTCTGAGGTCCAGAGAGACGGTTCGGCAGGGGCAAAACACCGACTGTCTGAACTACTGTGCAAGGCGTGACGTAAGGAGGGCTTGATCAACATTCATGTGTGGCAAATGTGGCCGATATTGTCACTCTAATGCGGCCTGATGGCCCACAGGCGAGCTTGCCAAGCTTAAACTGCATCAGTCATCATGGTTTCTGATGGACTGCCAAAGAAGAAGTATTGCAGTAAAAAATGTGTGTAGTAAAAAAAAACCTGGTTAATCAAATAATCAGCTGATTCATCTTCCCTTTACACAGCACTGTCCTTAACACACCAGCAGCAGAATCAGATGAAACAGCAAAAAGTATTCCCCCAAGAAAATGAGAGAATAGTGATTTTTTAGTTAAGGCCTGAATAGCTCCGCAGACCCAGGATGCCCTCAGAAAATTGAAAAAAAAAATGATGACAAAATGTGACCCGCTAAGGTCTGTCTCTAACAAGACTCCGCTGCTTATGTTCAGCAGATTCGGTACTTGTACAAGTTGTGTTGTTACGGATGATTCACACCGTGATGCCAAACCAGTAAATGAGGCGAGACTTACAGTATAACAGCATACAGCAAAGGCCCATTTTACACAGTATAAAATGTCCAGTATTCAATATTTGCAGTTCCTTACATAATATCCAGTCATTTGTTGTGTATTGGCGGAGGAGGCTATCTAATGCAGTTTATTTCTATGCTTTCTGTTCCGACATGAGTCTTCTGTCTCTTCTGTCCTCAACCTGCTGAGGATCACAACTGAAAATACTTGTTACCCTTTCTTAGGCACTATTTAGAGTGTATTTACTATATAACTTATACTGGCTAAATGAAGCGGTGCCTCCACTGCCACTAACAAAACACCCCCTATTGTGTGTAATCATCTCATGTGGCAGCTGCCCAGTACAGGGCGCTGGGACGCCGCCCCCTTCAAACGTCAAGAGATGAAAATCTACTTAAACATGTTAAATATAATTTAGTTGTGTAATACAAATAATGATGAAATAAAAGTGTTGTCAGTCTGTGAGCGCCTGTCAGCAGCATTAAATATTGGTTCACATGGAATTTGGTTGGTTCCTGTCTGAATACATATACGTCCTGTCTGAATACATATACTTCCTGTCTGAATACATATACTTCCTGGGTGAATACATATACTTCCTGGGTGGGGGGCGCCAGCCAAACCATACCTCATGTAAGCCCTCAAACTTGTGGAGAGCAGGTGACCTGAGGCTGCTGTCTGATTGGTTTCTTCAGATTTTCCAGGGGGCGCTGTTCTGTGCTGCCCCAGACACTCCCACTTTTATTGGCAGTGAATTGGTATTGTTTTAATGTCTTTTGAGTTTATGTGATTGGACAATTCTCGTGGCTGTCAATCATGTTCACACCCACCACCTCGTCTCGACTGTCAATCATCCACCGTCTACGAGCCCTGATAAAATCTGTAGGCTACATGGTCCTTCTGAATAACTCTGTGACTGTGTGGAAATTAAAGCAGCTGTCAGGTGTGCTGCCCCAAGCTAAGTTGCGACCCCCCCCCCCCCCATTTTTTAGCACCAGTCGCTGCTGGGTTAAGGTAAGGTTATGGTAGGTTAGGTTATCAAGTGTCCCGGTGTTGTGCTGGCTGGGGGGGGGGGCAGAGCTCGACGGGGGACACAGACTTCGTAACTCCCAGGAAAATTAAGTATAAACTCTAAGTAAAAACAAAACAAAACGTAACACTAGAGCTAGAATATTGCATATGTATATAAACCTACAATGAGAAGGAACAGAATATGCATTAAAGTGATTTTAAAGACAACTGGACGTGTACTGTCTAAACGTGAGAGGTAAAGCCCACCCAATATGATCCAGATCAACGTGGGCGCGCTTGATGGGAACGACCTAAAGCCAGTTTAAAAACAAACATGATGCGGCCGCCCTCTGCAGGCGTTCTGGGGTATGTCGCCTCAAACACGTGACGCCGATCACGTAATGTGCACGTCCGGATCCCGCGCTCCCATCACCAGTTCCGCAGCTAAAACATTAGCTCAGTTTGCTTCACTGCACAAAGGAAAACAAAAAGTCATGCACGCCTGCAAACAAATAATTAGGAAGACGATACAAAAAATGGATGTACATGACCAGAAAAGTGAAGAGAGCTCCTTCTGGTTATTCACTGCAGCGTCTCCTTGCCTGCTAGTTTAATTCCGGCAGCCCCAACAGTGTCCAACGTCCCGAGAACTAGCTGTTTTACTAAAAAAAACACACACACACACACACATATATATAGCGTTTTTTTCGGACACATAAAAGTGCTCAACAATTAAGTGGAATATCAAGATTGCATCTTGATATCTATATCTTATATATCTATCCATCTATCTATCTGCACACACACACAATATATGTACAAAAGTACTGAGACACCTGCCCATTACACCTATAGGAGCTTTTATGACATCTCATTCTAAATCCATAGGCATTAATATGGAGTTGCCCCCCCCTTTTTTTTTGCAGCTGTAACAGTTTCCACTCTTCTGGGAAGGCTTTCCACAGGATTTTGGAGTGTGTCTGTAGGAATTTTTGCCCATTCATCCAGAACAGCATTTGTGAGGTCAGGCACTGATGTTGGACGAGAAGACCTGGCTCGCAATCTCCGTTCCAGTTCATCCCAAAGGTGTTTGATGGGGTTGACTTCAGGGCTCTGTGCGGGCCAGTCAAGTTCTTCCACACCAAACTCACCCAGCCATGTCTTAATGGACCTTGCTTTGTGCACTGGGGCACAGTCATGCTGGAACAGAATAGGGCCCTCCCCAAACTGTTCCCACAAAGTTGGAAGCATAGAATTATCCAAAATGTCTTGGTATGCTGAAGCACTAAGATTTCCCTTCCCTGGAACTAAGGGGCCTAGCCCAACCCCTGAAAACAACCCCATACCATTATCCCTCCTCCACCAAACTGTACAGTTGGCACACTGCAGTCAGGCAGGTAACGTTCTCCTGGCATCCGCCAAACCCAGACTCGTCCATCAGACTGCCAGATAGAGAAGCGTGATTCATCACTCCACAGAACATGTTTCCACTGCTCCAGAGTCCAGTGGCAGCGTGCTTTACACCACTCCATCTGACGCTTGGCATTGTGCTTGGTGGTGTAAGGGTTGCATGCAGCTGCTCAGCCATGGAAACCCATTCCATGAAGCTCCTGACACACAGTTTTTGTGCTGATGTTAATGCCAGAGGAAGTTTGGAACTCTGCAGTTATTGAGTCAACAGAGCATTGGAGACTTTTACGCAGCACTCGTTGACCCCACTGTGTGACTTTACGTGGTCTGCCACTTCGTGGCTGAGTTGCTATTGTTCCTAAATGCTTCCACTTTTCAATAATACCACTTACAGTTGACCGTGGAATATCTAGTAGGGAAGAAACTTCACGATCTGACTTATTGCAAACATGGCATCCAATGACAGTACCATGCTTGAATTCATTGAGCTCTTCAATACGACCCATTCTTTCACAAATGTTTGTAAATGCAGACTACATGGCTAGCTGCTTGATTTTATACACCTGTGGCAATGGGTCTGAAGGAAACACCCGCGTGGGTCTCAGCTTCCATAAGCGCTGGACACCGTCTTGGTAGTTTAGTTCAGTTTAGGTTGATGGTGGATGGATCCTCAAAAAAATAAACGAGACTTGGTTTTCTTCAAAGTCCTTCAAAGCTGGAATGGTGTGAACCTGCGCCGTATTCTCAAAGTGGCGCATCCTGAGGTGTTTAGGCAACCTCCCGCCATTAACAAACTCCAGGAGACTGATTAAGAGGTGTGTCCCAATACTTTTGTACATATAGTGTGTGTGTGTGTGTGTAATATATATATATATATATATATATATATATATATATATATATATATACGTATATAATCCAGTGATTCAAGTAATTATTTAATGGAGCTTATAGATGAAAGTTTACAGTTTATTGGATAGTTTATAGATTATAGAATGGACAGTTTCAATTACTTAAATCACTGGATTATTTTGGTCCTTGTTTGTTGAGCACTTTCCCTACTGTTGAGTGTATATATATGAATGAGATGTTTTGTTTCGCAGATGGAAAAAGGCAATCTGGGAGAAATTGTTTGTATGACTGGGAAAGGAAAGGATACTATCTAGGATAACACCAAGGATCTTAGCTTGAGCGGAGACAGGTATGGTAGCTCCAGCAATGGGGAGTGAGCAAATATTAGTTTTTGAGAGTGTAGATTTAGTGCCAATGAGGAGTAGCTCAGTTTTACTACTGTTGAATTTCAGATAATTGTTAGCCATCCATATCATGGAGACAAGCAGTGAGGGTACTGGAGGGGAGAGTGGAAGTGGGCTTAGTGGATACATAAAGCTGTGTATCATCAGCATAGCAGTGGAACTGGATACCATAGTGCCGGAAGATGTTGCCAAGAGGGAGGGGGTAAATAATAAACAGGAGTGGCCCCAACACTGAATGCTGTGGAACTCCACAAGGAACTATCAAACTTCCTGACCAGTAATCTGAATTTGTACAATATGTGTCTAGTCTGTAAGGTAGGAAGGAAACCATCAATACACAGTGCCCCCAACTCCAACGCTAGCCAGACGATCCATGAGGAGCTGATGGTCTATAATATCAAAGGCTGCAGTTGTAACGGCCACGGATGTGTAGCCTCGCTAGCCCTTGACTAACGGGTCGGACCCTTTAGTCGACTGGTTAATGTAGTTGCCTGTGGAGCGGAAGACCCGGGTTCGCGTCCCAGCTGTGGCAGTTCCCGGCTGCCCCTCCTGAATTCACTACATTGGTGTCAGAAGTGGGATGGTGAGACCATAAGGCCATCGGAAGCGCGTGTGCCCAAAAACATGAGGGAGCTGATGTGCTGAAGTGCGGGGACACGCTTCCCGAAGTGGGGCGGGGTATGTAACGTGCACGGATAAGTAGACTCGCTAGCCCTTGGCTAACGGGTCGGACCCTTTAGTCGAGCGGTTAGCGATGTCACCTTGTGGTGCAGTACACCCCGGATCGAATCCCTCACCGGGCGAGAAAATAGCTCGGTTATACGGTGAGGTCAAGGAGGATGAGAATAGAGAGTACACCGGAGTCAGCTGCACAAAGGATGTAATTAGTGATCTTAACCAGGGCTGTTTCTGTGCTATGATTGGAGCGAAAGCCAGATTGGAATTGTTCAAAGAGATTATTGTTATCAAGGTAGATATGGGGTTGAGATGCCAATACCCTTTCAAGGATTTTGGAGATGAATGGTAAATTGGAAATAGGCCGGTAGTTGTTTTGGTCAGTAGAATCTAAATTAATTTTTTCCAGAGTTGGTCTGATTATGGCAACCTTCAGTGAAGGGGGAACTGTACCAGTGAACAGAGGAGTTGATGATGGAGATATTCAGGGAGATGATAGAGGGCAGGCAAGTTTTAACTGGAGTTGTGGGAATTGGATCCAGGTGACATGTGGAGGTGCTAGACTTAGTAATGAGTTCAGAAATGTGATTTTCAGGTGGAAGACTGAAGTCACATAGGACAGTGGATGGGGACAGTTTCATGGTGCTTGCTGATGGTAAGTCAGTCTGCATAATGTCTGCAGAGGCTAGCTGCTCATGAATGGTACTAATTTTCTAGTTGAAAACCTTCAAAAACAAGAGCATTGTTCATTAGAAAGGTTACTGTTCATATTGGTTTCAGGTGGGTTTAGTAACCTTTTAACTGTGGAGAGGAGAGTTCCAGTTTTCCCTTCAACTGTACTGGTGATATTTGCATAATAGGATGTTTTAGCTGTTGAAAGAGCATTTTTGTAATGGAGTATATGATCTGAATACATTTGTTTGTGAACAGCAAGTCCAGTCTTGGTGCAAAGCCTCTCAAGGCGCCGACCTACAGTCTTGAGCTGATAATAGTTCAGGTGTGTACCAGGGAGCAGTATAGGCAAATGAGACAACCCAAGTTTTCGGGGGGGGCTAAAGTATTGTAGCGAATTCAGGGGGTAGCCGGGATATGAACCTGAGACGCCTGCACCATGGGCGACTGCGCTAACCAGCCAATTATAGGGTCCGACCCGTTAGCCGAGAGCTAGCGAGTCTAGCCATCCGTGGTCGCTACACTACCCTCTCCTTCGGGAAGTGCATCCCCGTGCTTCAGCATATCAGCTCTCTCACACCTCTAGGCACACGCACTTCCGATGGCCTCACAGTCTCACCATCCCACTTCTGACACCAATGTAGCAAATTCCGGGGGTAGCCGGGAACCGCCACAGCTGGGATGCAAATCCGGGTGTCCTGCACCACAGGTGACTACGTTAACCAGTCAACTAAAGGGTCCGACCCGTTAGCCAGTCAGGCTAGCGAGTCTACTCATTCATGATCGTTACACTACCCCCTCCTTCGGGAAGCACGTCCCCGCGCTTCAGCATATCAGCTCTCTCACGCCTCTGGGTACACACGCTTCCGATGGCCTCACAGTCTCACCATCCCACTTCTGACACCAATGTAGCAAATTCAGGGGGCAGCCAGGACGCGAACACGGGTGTGCTAACCAGTCAACTAAAGAGTCCGACCCGTTAGCCTAGGGTTAGTCATCCCTGATTGTTACAGTATCAAGTGCAGAAGATAAAATATTATTGTAGTAGTCCATAAGATCAGGGAGTGAGGAGGTGGGAGCAGGAATGAGGTTCGAGGTAATTAAACTGCTGAGATCATCTGGATTAACATATCTAATGTTGTGGAATGATATGGTACGCTGCACCCTTGATTTATTGAGCAGTAGGTTGATGTTCAATAACACAGCTTTATGGTCAGAGAGGGGAAGTTCAGCAGAGGTGATGTTATATGGTGCGATGCCAGAACAGCAAACTAAGTCAAGGATATGACCCTTGGTGTGGGTTGTCAAGTTGACATATTGCATTAGATCAAAGCAATCTAACATTGCTTTAAAATATTTAGTGAACATTTTGTCAGTGTTATCAATATGAACATTTAAACCCCCCATTAGGATTATATTCAGAGACACTGCACTAAGGGTGGTTAAAAGAGTTCAGTGATTAAAATTATTTGATGCCTTAGGTGGTCTATGCAGAGCAACAATAATGATAAGTGTAGGTCCATAGAGCTCACAGCCAGCAGTTCAAAGGAAGACTGATCAGGTACAGAGAGTGGCGTTAGTTTTCTATTATCGCGATAGATATTCGCAAGGCCGCCTCCTCTGCCTGAATACCGAGGTTTGCATATATAAACAAAGCCTTGTGAAGTTGGTGAACTTAGCTGTAGAAATTTATTCTGTAACTGCCATGTTTCCATGAGACATAACTAGTCCAGTTTGTCACTGACCAGTCATTGATCGAGGGCCTTTGTTAGTGATAGATCAGATACTGTAGACGGCAAACTTTTGACAGGCCACATGCATATAAACAGCTGATTTAACTAGCGGAGTTAGCACACTTTGGTCTACATGCCTGTCACGTCGTAATGTGGATGAGAGGCCCGGTGCCTAGTAATATAGTCTGTATGGGGAAAACTCCCGGTGAGAGGCCTAATGACAGATGAGGCCAGTGGGGGGAGCTAGTGGGTGGAACGGTACTATGCGTGCCACTGTAGGCGGAAATGAAGGTTCTGGGAGGAAGTGTGGAATGTAAACACAGTCATCTATTTGTTTATCCAATTGTTTATTTTGAGATTAATATTCTAATTATGATTTTCTATTAATTATTCTTATTCGTTTTTTTCTATGATTTACTTTGTGTGTTCATTTTTTCAGTTGGTTTTGCTTGTGACATTGGAATAGCGAACATCTGTTAAAGGTTTTTAAAACTTTTTCTCTCTCTCTTCCTCTCTTCCTGTCTCTCTTGCTTTCTGTCTCTCTCTGCACAGTGTTTTAAATGCAGGCGGGTCTCCTCTATCTCCGTGATGCCGGAGCAGTTGTGAACTCAGCCGTAACACGGCCTCCTAATTAGATGTGATGGTTTAATCAGCATAACAGCTCAGTCAGTCAGTCAGTCAGTCAGTCAGTCAGTCAGTGAGTCTCATAATGAATTGACAGCTGTACACGCTCAGATGAAGAGTAGGAGGAGAAGTGATGGAGTTCTCTCTGATGGGAGGAGGTCTACCCTCTTTCTCATCTGTATGTGGCAACGCAGCATGTGCGTTCTGCTTCTTCTTCTGCTGGCCTGAAGTGATTCAAGTCAGCAGCTCAAAGATAATTGACACGGATAAAGGCTGATGAAAATGTGAAAGATGCAGTCGATTCTTAATCAGCCAGTGTTTCCGGAACTGAAAGCCTTTCTGATTTACAGTGGAAAGATGAATTCCTCCAAAGCCAGCGGGATGGCAATTATCAAGCAAACGGGGCGAATAAAAACAGACTAGATGTCAAAGAGAAAGTACATCAATTAAGTAAACCCTGTTATTAATAATGCTGAGAGGCAGACAGATGGAGAGAGAGAAAGAGAGAGAGAAAGGGGAAAGAGAAAGTCGAGCAAGCGAGTCAGAGAGAGATGTAAAATAGCATCTAATATAAATGAGAAAGAAGGAGGGTGACAGTGTCAGGGTGAGTACATATGATAATAGATTCAGAAAAGGGTCGAAACCAATTTCCATCTTCACCCTTGTCCAGTCTGGCGTGCGGTCTGACAACACAGCGAGGGTCACCTTGCTGTGTTCTCCTTTCTCTGCTTCAAATTAGAGAAACTTATTCATTCATGTCATGCGCAGATCCAGTACAGTTGCTCTGAATAACACGTCGGTTTCTAGATACAGAGTCGTGGTAAAAACTCAAGATATTAGTATACCGGCGGTCTGTTACAGAGATGGAAGATGAACCGAGCTGTTTTCAGAGGCTCAGACAGGCATGAATGACAGGAGGTGAGATGAGGGTTCTGTTAAATACACAAGTAGTTCTTTAATAAGTCCAGAAATCAATCTAGTCCTCTGTCTCCTGATTGGTCCATTTGTAAATGAGACTGAACAATTACCCCAGATAACCAACCTATTACCTCTTTGGCTGAGGTGATAACTAATAAATGTGTCTTGTAGTTTGACCTATTGTACATGTAGTAAAACATTTAAACTGGTGTAACGAATTTAACCAAGTTATCATCAGTCCTGGGTGGCACGGTGGTGCAGTGGTTAGCGCGGTCGCCTCACAGTAAGAAGGTCCTGGGTTCGAGCCGCGGGGTAGTCCAACCTTGGGGGTCGTCCTGGATCGTCCTCTGTGTGGAGTTTGCATGTTCTCCCAGAAACATACGGGATGACTGTGCTATTCCAGTAACAAAAGGAATAGCACAGTCATCCCGTATGTTTCTGGGGTCTCCGAGAAACTCAGGAGAATTTTTAACAAACACCGCATCCCGGTATACTTCAAACCCAGCAACACACTCCGACAAAGACTGGTTCATCCCAAAGACCGTGTACCACACATCCGGAAAAGCAATCTGGTGTATGCTGTACAATGCAATGAGGATTGCACAGACCTATACATAGGAGAAACCAAACAAGCACTACACAAACGGATGGCCCAACACAGAAGGCCAAACTCCTCAGGACAAGACCCGGCAGTCTATCTGCACCTAAAGGAGAAGACACACTCCTTCCAGGACAGCAACGTACACATTTTGGACAGAGAAGATAGATGGTTTGAAAGAGGGGTGAAGGAAGCCATCTATGCGAAACTGGAAAAACCCTCCCTCAACAGAGGAGGAGGTCTGCCACACCACCTATCTCCCACTTACAATGCCGTCCTCTCATCTCTACCCAGGAGACTCCAGAAGCCTAGCCTCCAAGAACAACAGTCGCTCACTAACGGCTCCAACCGCTCTCATGACCACTGAACAATGAAGTCGAGACTAACCCCCCCAACCACCGTCGCTGCTGAACAAATGCAAATCAACAGCTCCCATGGCGACGGCGCGGCCAAACACCGGGACACAAAGAGCCATGGACATCTATAGCTCTGACAGCGACTCCTAGAGGATAAATACGGAGTCTCATCAGCAGCCAGGCAGACTAGCTTGGTCTAGTCAGACTAGCTTGGTCTAGTTAGACTAACTTGGTCTAGTCAGACCAGCTTGGTCTAGTCAGACTAGCTTGGTCTAGTCAGAAAGGCAGAACTGAGGAAGCCTCTTGGATGAGAGGCGGGACGTCTTCCCGGATATTATACACCAAGTCCAGTTGCACTTAATTCAACCCCTTTGGACGTGCCGTCCAGACTGCATTGTGATCCAAATACACTCCTGTACCTCTTTTCCACCGGAACTACATTAAGTACATGACGTGTGAAACAATCATTACCGTCAGGTATTTGATAGAGAACAAGGAAAACTTACCAGGGTCACGCGGCACCGTGGCGTCCGATTCCAACTTCGCTTCCGGCATCGCGGTCGCTGAATTTGACGCACCGGAAGCTCGGTTAGCTGCTCTCTGACCGAGTACGTCATCCAGTAACTCGGTATTTAGCCCGGTTTTTAATTTCTCCCTGCCTGCACCACTCTTCAGCAGATCTTTCTTTACCTTCTTCTGTTTGTTTGTGACTTGTTCCGTTGGTCTACTGAAGCTTTCGCTCCTGTTTACTCAAAATGGCGGCGAATCTCAGTTTTACGCGTTATTATGGATCCCACTGCTTTTCTGGGCAAGACTAGGAAGACCCGCCCCTACTCTATCTCTGATTGGCTAACCCTATCCCTAACCCCACCATAAGCCTAACCTTAACCAACGGAGGCGACGAGTACTAGCCAATCAGAGGCAGAGTTCGCGGAAAACGGGTATGAGTACTAACCAATCAGAGGCATAGTTCGCGGAAAACGGGTACGAGTACTTGCCAATCAGAGACAGAGTGCCCAGAAAAGCTGTGGGTTTCATAATAACGCCAGTTTTACTGCGAACAAACATCAATAGACATGCGCCAAAGGTCAAGGGTCAGCAAATGTCTTGCGGTAGCCCCTCCCACAGCCACTGACGTCAGGTTCCAACTTCTAGTCCAGCAGTTCTGCGGTGCCGTGTCGGTGCACCAGTCTATTTTTCGGTGGAAAAGCGCGGAACCGGTTCTAGATTAGGCACCGGCACCGGGGCGGTGGAAAGGGGCTATTATAGGACTGATTTGGTAATTTTTGCTTTATTAGAAGAGGAAGGGAAGAAAGGCAGAACAGATCCGGAGACGGACCCAAACTCTGAACACACAACTCCACATGGTCCACACTTTGCTGGTCTAGACACAAAGAGGTCTTGATGCACGCTCAACAGTCCAGGTAGGGAAACATTAGAATGTTGAATCAATTCATCTGCACACAACATTTATTGAGAGAGGAAGGTTTCATCTCTCATATAAGTGACTTCTTTAGTCTCAACTGACTGCAGGTATCCCCACCCTTATAAACTATACAGTTGCTTAACGACCCCAACTAACGATTGGATTCATGTGCAAGTTGCCATGACCATTAACTAGAGTGACAATGGCCGTGTGTACTATTCAGAGGATTGGGGAATAGTTGCAATCACAGCATTGTAAGATGGCGACAGATCTACCCCCCCCCCCCCAGTTCAGGGATGGTCGTTCCCTCTTCACATAGATGGCCTCTTTGACTCCCCGTTCAAACCAGCGTTCCTCCCCTATCAAGGAAGGGCACATTTAAGAGTACATCTGTGATCATCTTACAACGCTGTGATTACCACGTTTGTACCATGTTACCACGTCTGTACCATGTTACCACGTCTGTACCACATCTGTACCATGTTACCACCATGTTACCACCATGTTACCACGTCTGTACCACGTTACCACCATGTTACCACGTCTGTACCATGTTACAACGTCTGTACCACGTTACCACCATGTTACCACGTCTGTACCACGTTACCACCATGTTGCCACGTCTGTACCATGTTACCACCATGTTACCACGTCTGTACCATGTTACCACCATGTTACCACGTCTGTACCATGTTACCACCATGTTACCACGTCTGTACCACGTTACCACCATGTTACCACCATTTTACCACGTCTGTACCATGTTACCACCATGTTGCCACGTCTGTACCATGTTACCACCATGTTGCCACGTCTGTACCATGTTACCACCATGTTACCACGTCTGTACCATGTTACCACCATGTTACCACCATGTTACCACGTCTGTACCACGCTACCACCATGTTACCACGTCTGTACCATGTTACCACGTCTGTACCATGTTACCACCATGTTACCACGTCTGTACCATGTTACCACCATGTTACCACGTCTGTACCATGTTACAACGTCTGTACCATGTTACCACCATGTTACCACGTCTGTACCATGTTACAACGTCTGTACCATGTTACCACCATGTTACCACGTCTGTACCATGTTACCACGTCTGTACCACGTTACCACCATGTTACCACGTCTGTACCACGTTACAACCATGTTACCACGTCTGTACCATGTTACAACGTCTGTACCATGTTACCACCATGTTACCACCATGTTACCACGTCTGTACCATGTTACCACCATGTTACCACGTCTGTACCATGTTACCACGTCTGTACCATGTTACCACGTCTGTACCATGTTACCATGTTACCACGTCTGTACCACGTTACCACCATGTTACCATGTCTGTCCCATGTCACCACGTGGTCTCTCCTGTTTCAAGACTGAACCAGTGGTGATTGTGCCTTACTTTTTAATTTTATTTCTTGTGTATATATATATTTTGTTGTTGTTGTTGTTAAATTTATCATTCTTTTTAACTTTTATCTTTACTATTTACTGTTAATCTTTCCCTCTTGCACCAACATAACAAATTCCTTGTATGTTCTTGTACTTAGCAATAAATTCTGATTCTGTATTATGTTATTATGTCTGTACCATGTCCCTGTCATGATGTCATCATGTAACCATCATGTGTGTCCCCGATACCCTCATTTTTCCTACCAGTAAACCGTCTGTCTGCATTTGGTTCCTCAATTCCTGCTCCCTCCGTGACAATCTCAGGTTAGGGTCCGGTTTAGATTTAGGGCCAGGTTTAGATTTAGGGTCAGGTTTAGAGCTTAACCGGTCCCTGACGTCAGATGACCCTTACTCAGTGACATGATTCATGATTCTAGACACATGCTCCTCATTTTATCCATACAGCTCCAATTCCTGTGTTCGTTACCATGACAGCAACAATAACTATTCATGCTTACAATACCATTGGGAAATACTGGTCTTATCTTTAAAATCATAATTACTCCTTGTAACACTTAAGTAATCCTCCAAATAGCATGAAATGTAAAAGAAAACTGCCAATCCAATTAAGACTTAAAAACCAATTAATTGCTTAATCGGTGGGCCCTATTAGCCCTTCTCTAATTACCATAAGGCCTTAATGTTCACACTGACCTTGGTAACTCACACACACAGACATGTGGGAGATATTTCAACTCGTGTTTATCTTGGTGATGTGGTGTAAAAAGATGAGGATCTAATGAGTTTGGATAGCCAAAGATCAGTGTCATTAATTAAGGCTGGTCCTCCAGGCTATTCCTGAAACGTGAGGACCTCAGAGAGACCAGTACGTCAAAGAAGGGGGGAGGGAACGAGACGGTGTAGAGGAGGACGAGAGACTTAGACTGCTTTTTTGTCATTGCCTTATATGCACGTCTCGTACATACAAGGGAACGAGATAACGTTTCACATGGACCACAGTGCCACATAAAAACAAATAACACACAATACATATTAAAAGTGCATCAAAAACAAGAATTATGTCACAGACCTAAACATCACAAGCACACCTGATACGGACAGTGAGTAAGACGGTCCAAAAGTCATTTTATGGAAGGTGTAAGTGTGAGGAATGAAACTGTTGCCTAGTCCGGTGGAGGCAGCACAGAAGGGTGGGTGGGGTCCTTCATGATGCTGTGAGCCTTCCGGGTGCACCGTGCATCACAGATGGCCTGGATGGATGGGAGAGTAGTTCCTGTGATCTGTCCAGTGGTCTTCACTATCCGCTGTAGGGATGTGCGGGCGGAGGCCTTGCAGTTGCCATGGCAGACAGAGACACAGCTGGTCAGGATGCTCTCTATGCTGCCTCTGTAGAATGTGATGAGGATGGGTGGGGGGAGACTCACCCTCCCTCAGATGCCGCAGGAAGTGAAGACGCTGCTGGGCCTTCTTGGAGAGCGCAGTGACATGTGAGGACCAGGAGAGGTCCTCTGCGATGTGAACTCCCAGGAACTTAACACCGCTGACTCTCTCCACGTCCATGCTATTGATGGTCAGAGGGGTATGGTGGGTGCTGGTCTTTCTAAAGTCAATAATAACCTCCTTAGTTTTCTCTGTATTTAGGGAGAGGTTGTTGTTTTTGCACCTCGCCACCAGTTGATCCACCTCCACTCTGTATGATGATTCATTGCTGTTGCTGATGAGATCTGCCACAGTGGTATCATCAGCAAACTTTATAACGAGGTTGGAGGTGGAAGATGCTGTGCAGTCATGAGTCAGCAGGGTGAACAAGAGTGGACTGAGCACACAGCCCTGTGGAGCGCCCGTGCTCAGTGTGATGGGCCTGGAGGGGATCTTGCCAGTTTGCACTGCCAGCGGCCTCCCCGTGAGGAAGTCCAGCACCCAGTTGCAGAGGGACGTGTTAAGGCCCAGCTGGTTCAGCTTTCCAATCAGGTGTTGTGGTATGATTGTGTTAAAAGTTGAGCTGAAGTCAATGAACAACATCCTCACATAGCTGTTCTTTCTCTCCAGGTGGGACAGGACTGGATGAGGAGCAGAGGTTATGGCATCTTCTGTGGAGCGGTTAGCATGGTATGCACACTGGAGAGGGTCCAGAGTGGAGGAGAGGCTGGACTTGATGTGCTTCATGATGATGGGAGTCAGCGCAATGGGGCGGTAGTGATTGTGGCAGGACACAGGGGACTTCTTTGGCACTGGTATGACGGTGGTAGACTTGAAACATGTGGGGATGACTGCCTGTGAGAGCGAGATGTTGAAGATGTCAGCAAGGACATCTGCCAGCTGCTCAGCACAGTCCCTGATGGCTCAGCCTAGGATTCTGTCTGGACTCACACAGATTTGTGTGGGTTGACTCTGGAGAGGGTCTTTCTCACATCATCTGCAGTCACCTGCAGAACCTGGTCATCCATCAAGGATGCAGTCTTCACCACCAGCACGTTGTTCAGTCTCTCATGTCATGTGTAGAAGCCATCCAGTGCATCTGGGAGGGTGAGGGCACTGCCACAGGTCTGAGGAGGAGGCTTGTAGCCAGTGAGGGCCTGGATCCCCTTCCACAAGCGCCGTGTGTACCTGCTATCAGTGAAGTGGCCCTCGATTCGCTGTGCATATTGTCTTTTGGCCTCCCCCCGATGCCACGCTTGGCCCTTGCTGTCTTGTCGGCTGCCTTATCACCAGACCTGCATACAGCATTCCGGGTCCTCAGCAGCGCCTGGACTTCTGCTGTCAGCCAGGGCTTCTGGTTGGCCCACAAACAGATGGTTTTGGTGACGGTGACATCGTCTATACACTTATTTATGTAATATTAATAATAATATAATAATAAATCAGTCTTATAAAGCCCTTTTCTAACACTCAAAGTGGCTTTACAGTAAACGGGGTGAAACAAGGCAACAGATAAACACAGCACAGACATACAGGGGTGGATGGGAAGAGGGGCAGATATACAGGGGTGGATGGGAAGGGGGGCAGACATACAGGGGTGGATGGGAAGGGGAGCAGACATACAGGGGTGGATGGGAAGGGGGGCAGACATTACAGGGGTGGATGGGAAGGGGGGCAGACATACAGGGGTGGATGGGAAGGGGGGCAGACATACAGGGGTGGATGGGAAGGGGGGCAGACATACAGGGGTGGATGGGAAGGGGGCAGACATACAGGGGTGGATGGGAAGGGGGGCAGACATTACAGAGGTGGATGGGAAGGGGGGCAGACATACAGGGGTGGATGGGAAGGGGGGCAGACATACGGGGGTGGATGGGAAGGGGGGCAGACATTACAGGGGTGGATGGGAAGGGGGGCAGACATACAGGGGTGGATGGGAAGGGGGTCAGACATACAGGGGTGGATGGGAAGGGGGCAGACATACAGGGGTGGATGGGGAGGGGAGCAGACATACAGGGGTGGATGGGAAGGGGGGCAGACATACAGGGGTGGATGGGAAGGGGGCAGACATAGAGGGGTGGGTGGGAAGGGGGGCAGACATACAGGGGTGGATGGGAAGGGGGGCTACGAGAGGGAGAAGCGGCAGCCACACACAACACCAGCAGGACTCTTCCACTTAAACACACACAAGGGCAAGAAAAACACAACACAACAGCACTGTGGATGTTGATGTTGTGTAGGGGTTGTCTATTCCTCTCCTGCGGTATCCACTAGGTGGCACTATTTAACCCATAGCTGGGGGTGGGTCGTGGGCATCAGGGAATATCCACACACCGGTGGGCCTGCGTACCGCACGTCTAGGGGCCAGACCTCCTCCGAGTCCCTTGTAGATCAGCCAGGGTCCAATATGTACCCAGTTACCGTATGTCGCCACCAGGAGGCGCTACACAGGGCTTGCTGTTGGAGAGGCTATGTACTGGCAGGGAGAGACTCAGGTGCTCGGCTCTCCTGTTAGCATTTCTGCTAGCCAGCGGTGGAGGTTGGGAGTGAGACGTGACAGACACACAACACCACACCAACACACTAGACGCTTCACAACAACCCCACTTCCTACACAAGAGTGTCAGACACACTGGAGGCTGCCACTGCCCCTGTGTGTTCTCCCAGATCAGTGTGCTCAGCTCACCAGAGGAGGCTGCCGCTCTGGAAATGCCCCGGATTGTGACTGAGTTCAGTATGTAGCTGTAGTTCCTTCATGCCATCACAAAACACACAAAACAGTAAAAGAAACTCGTGTGCAGGACGGGCTGGTCCCAAACAGAGACCACCAAGTAGCAAACCACATTTTTCCCTCCAAAAAAAAAAAAATATCAAACAGCCGACAGATTCATTGGCCGTTAGCATAAAACTCACCAGCATCAGAGAAAAGCAGCCAGCCAGCAGTTGGTTCTTCCTCAGCAGTCAGTGTGCTTGCAGGCAGGTCTCTCTGGCTCGACCTGAACACCGTCTCCTCGTGATGCGTTAAAACACAGGTGACAGCGACACGGAGCTAAAAGGCCCGGCGCACTTCTCCACCTCTGCAACATGTAATAAGGGTCTTTAATATCCTGCCTCAGCCAAAGGAGTTAACATCAAAAAATGATGAGGGAGAATAAAGAGAGAGAGTCTGTGGAGAGCTGGACGGTTGGGCCCGTTTAACTTTGTGGTTCTCAGCATTTTCAGTTTAAACTTGAACACTGACCACACAGACAGTCACTTAGAAAGACAGTGAAACATGTTGACGGACAGGCGTTCATGTTTCTATACATGGACAGCAGCACTGATACGTTATAGGTCCATCAGCGTCCTGTATCACACATCAGTCTCTCTCCACCACCACCACCCAGAGCCACCAGGTGAGCCAAACACAGCCATAGAGAACGACCGGCTCATTTAACAACCGGCCCTCTTCACAGAGCCGAGGAGGCTCCACCACCCATACGTCTGCAGAGCTCCTTCACAGAGCTGAGGAGGCTCCACCACCCATACGTCTGCAGAGCTCCTTCACAGAGCTGAGGATGCTCCACCACCCATACGTCTGCAGAGCTCCTTCACAGAGCTGAGGAGGCTCCACCACCCATACGTCTGCAGAGCTCCTTCACAGAGCCGAGGATGCTCCACCGCACATGCATCTGCAGAGCTCCTTCACAGAGCCGAGGATGCTCCACCACACATACGTCTGCAGAGCTCCTTCACAGAGCTGAGGAGGCTCCACCACCCATACGTCTGCAGAGCTCCTTCACAGAGCTGAGGATGCTCCACCACCCATACGTCTGCAGAGCTCCTTCACAGAGCTGAGGAGGCTCCACCACCCATACGTCTGCAGAGCTCCTTCACAGAGCCGAGGATGCTCCACCGCACATGCATCTGCAGAGCTCCTTCACAGAGCCGAGGATGCTCCACCACACATACGTCTGCAGAGCTCCTTCACAGAGCCGAGGATACACCACCACACATGCATCTGCAGAGCTCCTTCACAGAGCTGAGGATACACCACCACACATGCGTCTGCAGAGCTCCTTCACAGAGCTGAGGATGCTCCACCACACATGCGTCTGCAGAGCTCCTTCACAGAGCCGAGGATGCTCCACCACACATGTGTCTGCAGAGCTCCTTCACAGAGCTGAGGATGCTCCACCACACATACGTCTGCAGAGCTCCTTCACAGAGCTGAGGAGGCTCCACCACACATGCGTCTGCAGAGCTCCTTCACAGAGCCGAGGATGCTCCACCACACATGCGTCTGCAGAGCTCCTTCACAGAGCTGAGGATACACCACCACACATGCGTCTGCAGAGCTCCTTCACAGAGCCGAGGATGCTCCACCACACATGCGTCTGCAGAGCCCCTTCACAGAGTCGAGGATGCTCCACCACACATACATCTGCAGAGCTTCTTCACAGAGCTGAGGATGCTCCACCACACATACGTCTGCAGAGCTCCTTCACAGAGCTGAGGAGGCTCCACCACACATACGTCTGCAGAGCTCCTTCACAGAGCCGAAGACGCTCCACCACACATATGTTTGCAGAGCTCCTTCACAGAGCCGAGGATGCTCCACCACACATGCATCTGCAGAGCTCCTTCACAGAGTCGAGGATGCTCCACCACACATACGTCTGCAGAGCTCCTTCACAGAGCTGAGGATGCTCCACCACACATATGTCTGCAGAGCTCCTTCACAGAGCCGAGGATGCTCCACCACACATACGTCTGCAGAGCTCCTTCACAGAGTCGAGGATGCTCCACCACACATGCGTCTGCAGAGCTTCTTCACAGAGTCGAGGATGCTCCACCACACATACGTCTGCAGAGCTTCTTCACAGAGCCGAGGATGCTCCACCACACATACGTCTGCAGAGCTCCTTCACAGAGCCGAGGATGCTCCACCACACATACGTCTGCAGAGCTCCTTCACAGAGTCGAGGATGCTCCACCACACATGCGTCTGCAGAGCTCCTTCACAGAGCCGAGGAGGCTCCACCACACATGCGTCTGCAGAGCTTCTTCACAGAGCCGAGGATGCTCCACCACACATAGGTCTGCAGAGCTCCTTCACAGAGCCGAGGATGCTCCACCACACATACGTCTGCAGAGCTCCTTCACAGAGCCGAGGATGCTCCACCACACATGCGTCTGCAGAGCTCCTTCACAGCTGAGGATGCTCCACCACACATACGTCTGCAGAGCTCCTTCACAGAGCCGAGGATGCTCCACCACACATACGTCTGCAGAGCTCCTTCACAGAGCCGAGGATGCTCCACCACACATACGTCTGCAGAGCTCCTTCACAGAACCGAGGATGCTCCACCACACATACGTCTGCAGAGCTCCTTCACAGAGCCGAGGATGCTCCACCACACATACGTCTGCAGAGCTCCTTCACAGAGCCGAGGATGCTCCACCACACATACGTCTGCAGAGCTCCTTCACAGAGCCGAGGATGCTCCACCACACATACGTCTGCAGAGCTCCTTCACAGAGCCGAGGAGGCTCCACCACACATACGTCTGCAGAGCTCCTTCACAGAGCTGAGGATGCTACACCACACATACGTCTGCAGAGCTCCTTCACAGAGCTGAGGAGGCTCCACCACACATATGTCTGCAGAGCTCCTTCACAGAGCTGAGGATGCTCCACCACACATATGTCTGCAGAGCTCCTTCACAGAGCTGAGGAGGCTCCACCACACATACGTCTGCAGAGCTCCTTCACAGAGCTGAGGATGCTCCACCACACATACGTCTGCAGAGCTTCTTCACAGAGCTGAGGAGGCTCCACCACACATATGTCTGCAGAGCTCCTTCACAGAGCTGAGGATGCTCCACCACACATATGTCTGCAGAGCTCCTTCACAGAGCTGAGGAGGCTCCACCACACATACGTATGCAGAGCTCCTTCACAGAGCTGAGGATGCTCCACCACACATATGTCTGCAGAGCTCCTTCACAGAGCCGAGGATGCTCCACCACACATGCGTCTGCAGAGCTCCTTCACAGAGCCGAGGATGCTCCACCACACATACGTCTGCAGAGCTCCTACACAGAACCGAGGATGCTCCACCACACATGCGTCTGCAGAGCTCCTACACAGAACCGAGGATGCTCCACCACACATGCGTCTGCAGAGCTCCTTCACAGAGCCGAGGATGCTCCACCACACATACGTCTGCAGAGCTCCTTCACAGAGCTGAGGAGGCTCCACCACACATACGTCTGCAGAGCTTCTTCACAGAGCCGAGGATGCTCCACCACACATACATCTGCAGGTGGACGGAGTCAGCACATCTGGGTGTGTTTTAGTTAAGACACAAATCCAGGCGTCCAGGTGGCGTAGCGGTTTATTCCGTTGCCTACCACCACAGGGATCGCCGGTTCGAGTCATCATGTTACCTCCGGCTTGGTCGGGCGTCCCTACAGACACAATTGGCCGTGTCTGCGGGTGGGAAACCGGATGTGGGTATGTGTCCTGGTCACTGCACTAGCGCCTCCTCTGGTCGGTCGGGGCGCCTGTTTGGGGGGGAGGGGGAACTGGGAGGAATAGCGTGATCCTCCCACGCGCTACCTCCCCCTGGGGAAACTCCTCACTGTCAGGTGTAAAGAAGCGGCTGGTGACTCCACATGTATGGGAGGAGGCATGTGGTAGTCTGCAGCCCTCCCCGGATCGGCAGAGGGGGTGGAGCAGAGACCGGGACGACTCGGAAGGGTGGGGGTAATTGGCCAATCCAAAAAAAAAGAAAAAAAGACACAAATCCAGAGATAAAAGTGCCGTTAGTGTCCAGAGATATTCACCCCGGGGTGTGTGTGTGTGTGTGTGTGTGTGTGTGTGTGTGTGTGTGTGTGTGAGTATGTGTGTGTGTGTGAGTGTGTGTGTGAGTGTGTGTGTGTGTGTGTGTGTGTGAGTGTGAGTGTGTGTATGTGTGAGTGTGTGTGTGTGTGTGTGAGTGTGTGTGTGAGTGTGTGTGTGTGTGTGTGTGTGTGTGTGTGTGTGAGTGTGTGTGTGTGTATGTGTGAGTGTGTGTGTGTGTGTGTGAGTGTGTGTGTGTGGGTGAGAGTGTGTGAGTGTGTGTGTGTGTGTGTGTGTGTGAGTGTGAGTGTGTGTATGTGTGAGTGTGTGTGTGTGTGTGTGTGTGTGTGTGTGTGTGTGTATGTGTGTGTGTGTGTGTGTGTGAGTGTGTGTGTGTGTGTGAGTGAGAGTGTGTGTGTGTGTGTGTGAGTGTGTGTGTGTGTGTGTGTGTGTGTGTGTGTGTGTGTGTGTGTGAGTGTGTGTGTGTGTGGGTGAGAGTGTGTGAGTGTGTGTGTGTGTGGGTGTGTGTGTGTGTGAGTGTGTGTGTGGGTGAGAGTGTGTGAGTGTGTGTGTGGGTGGGTGTAGTGATTTATACGGTGTATAAAGTGTGTGTACTGCTCACAGTGGTCAGTCAGGACCTCCTGCTTGGTTGAATGAACCTGGGTGGAGCAGCCTCCTCCACCTCCCTGCTGACGGATGAGGAAGTCTTCTGTCAGGCCGTGTCCCCTGATGCAGGAAGTCTGCTTCAGCCGCATTCAGCCCTCGTCTGCAGCACTGGGAGCTGCTGAATCTTCCTCAAGAAGAAGAAGAACTTGGTAAAGTCCGAGTGTGTTTGGGCAGATTGTTCCATCATAGCAAACAAAATAGTTCCGGTATAAACAACTTTACTTCTTCTCTGCATTTTAATCAATCCATCCATCAATCAATCAATCAATCCATCAATCCATCAATCCATTAATCCATCAATCAATCAATCCATCAACCGATGCACATTTTAAAGCAGAAATGCATGATTTCCCCGACATGTCCCTCTCTGTCAGTGGGACTACAAACAAGGTGTAGCAGAACTACAAACCAGGTATAGCAGGACTACAAGCCAGATGTACCAGGACTACAAAAAACTTGTAGCAGGACTAGAAACAAGGTGTAGCAGGGCTACAAACAAGGTGTAGCTGGACTACAAACCAGGTGTAGCTGGACTACAAACCAGGTGTAGCAGGACTACAAACCAGGTGTAGCAGGACTACAAACAAGGTGTAGCTGGACTACAAACAAGGTGTAGCTGGACTACAAACCAGGTGTAGCAGGACTACAAACCAGGTATAGCAGGACTACAAGCCAGATGTACCAGGACTACAAAAAACTTGTAGCAGGACTAGAAACAAGGTGTAGCAGGGCTACAAACAAGGTGTAGCTGGACTACAAACCAGGTGTAGCTGGACTACAAACCAGGTGTAGCAGGACTACAAACCAGGTGTAGCAGGACTACAAACAAGGTGTAGCTGGACTACAAACAAGGTGTAGCTGGACTACAAACCAGGTGTAGCAGGACTACAAACAAGGTGTA